>NW_024609074.1:0-40000 GCF_018296145.1 Oncorhynchus tshawytscha | reverse complement strand
TGTGCTGAGTGAAGGGTACTGTGTACTGAGTGAAGGGTACTGTGTACTGAGTGAAGGGTACAGTGTGCTGAGTGAAGGGTACTGTGTACTGAGTGTACTGTGTGAGTGAGGGTACTGTGTACTGAGTGAAGGGTACTGTGTGCTGAGTGAAGGGTACTGTGTACTGAGTGAAGGGTACAGTGTGCTGAGTGAAGGGTACTGTGTACTGAGTGAAGGGTAGTGAAGGGTACTGTACTGTACTGTGTACTGAGTGAAGGGTACAGTGTGCTGAGTGGGGTACTGTGTACTGAGTGAAGGGTACTGTGTACTGAGTGAAGGGTTTCTATGGTACTGTGTACTGAAGGGTACTGTGTACTGAGTGAAGGGTACTTGTGCTGAGTGTGTGTACTGAGTGAAGGGTACAGTGTGCTGGACTCTAGGTAGTGTGCTGAGTGAAGGGTACAGTGTGCTGATGAAGGTTTCTGAGTGAAGGGTACTGTGTACTGAAGGGTACAGTTTGTACTGGTAGTGAAGGGTACACTGTGTATGAGTGAAGGGTACAGTGTGCTGAGTGAAGGGTACTGTGTGCTGAGTGAAGGGTACTGTGTACTGAGTGAAGGGTACAGTGTGAGTGAAGGGTACTGTGATGAGTGTTACTGTGTACTGAGTAGTGTTTCTGAGGAAGTACTGTGTACTGAGTGGTTTCTGTGTAGGTGAAGGGTACAGTGTGCTGAGTGAAGGGTACAGTGTTTCTGAGTGAAGGGTACTGTGTGCTGAGTGGAGGTACTGTGTACTGAGTGAAGGGTACAGTGTGCTGAGTGGAGGGTACAGTGTGCTGAGTGAAGGGTACAGTGTGCTGAGTGAAGGGTACAGTGTGCTGAGTGGAGGGTACAGTGTGCTGAGTGGAGGGTACAGTGTGCTGAGTGAAGGGTACAGTGTGCTGAGTGAAGGGTACAGTGTGCTGAGTGGAGGGTACAGTGTGCTGAGTGAAGGGTACAGTATGCTGAGTGAAGGGTACAGTGTGCTGAGTGAAGGGTACTGTGTGCTGAGTGGAGGGTACAGTGTGCTGAGTGAAGGGTACAGTGTACTGAGTGAAGGGTACAGTGTGCTGAGTGGAGGGTGGAGGATACAGTGTACTGAGTGAAGGGTACAGTGTGCTGAGTGGAGGGTACAGTGTACTGAGTGAAGGGTACAGTGTACTGAGTACCTGACCTGGCTGGAGAAGAGAGCCACCCTATCCCCCTGTCCCCCTCTTCCCCCTCCCCCTCCACCCAGTCACCTCAGCCCACTCACCCTGGTTGGAGGATTCACTCTCTGTAGGGGAGGTCTCTCCCCCCTCCATGGCTTCCTGACTCCTGGCTCGGAGGACCCTGGCCCTGGGCTGCTGCAGCCGTGTGGATCCCTGGACCCCAAGAGCTCCCCCCATCCCTTTCCTCCTGCCCCCACGCATCATCAGCGGGGTCCCTGTCCAGCCCTCCTGGCCGCCGCTGTCTGCACTGGCTGCTGAGAGAGAGAGAGCACACACAGAGTAAGAGTATAGCATTGCCAGTTGCATTGGTGCCGTGACTCAGATCGGTACACAACATAGAAATAGAATTACAACACTAGAATGGACAGGTCAATGTAGGTCTAATAACTTAACTACATTGCAGACATATTGTATTATTAATATCGTAAGTGGGCTATGGTAGTGTTTCTCTCTATAGTAGTGTTTCTCTCTATAGTAGTGTTTCTATGGTAGTGTTTCTCTCTATAGTAGTGTTTCTCTCTATAGTAGTGTTTCTCTCTATGGTAGTGTTTCTCTCTATGGTAGTGTTTCTCTCTATGGTAGTGTTTCTCTCTATGGTAGTGTTTCTCTCTATGGTAGTGTTTCTATGGTAGTGTTTCTATGGTAGTGTTTCTCTCTATGGTAGTGTTTCTCTCTATGGTAGTGTTTCTATGGTAGTGTTTCTCTCTATGGTAGTGTTTCTCTCTATGGTAGTGTTTCTATGGTAGTGTTTCTCTCTATGGTAGTGTTTCTCTCTATAGTAGTGTTTCTCTCTATGGTAGTGTTTCTCTCTATAGTAGTGTTTCTATGGTAGTGTTTCTCTCTATGGTAGTGTTTCTCTCTATGGTAGTGTTTCTATGGTAGTGTTTCTCTCTATGGTAGTGTTTCTCTCTATGGTAGTGTTTCTCTCTATGGTAGTGTTTCTCTCTATGGTAGTGTTTCTATGTAGTGTTTCTATGGTAGTGTTTCTATGGTAGTGTTTCTCTCTATGGTAGTGTTTCTCTCTATGGTAGTGTTTCTCTCTATGGTAGTGTTTCTATGGTAGTGTTTCTCTCTATGGTAGTGTTTCTATGGTAGTGTTTCTCTCTATGGTAGTGTTTCTATGGTAGTGTTTCTCTCTATGGTAGTGTTTCTATGGTAGTGTTTCTATGGTAGTGTTTCTAGTGTTTCTATGGTAGTGTTTCTCTGTAGTGTTTCTCTCTATGGTAGTGTTTCTATGGTAGTGTTTCTATGGTAGTGTTTCTCTCTATGGTAGTGTTTCTCTCTATGGTAGTGTTTCTCTCTATGGTAGTGTTTCTATGGTAGTGTTTCTATGGTAGTGTTTCTCTCTATGGTAGTGTTTCTCTCTATGGTAGTGTTTCTATGGTAGTGTTTCTATGGTAGTGTTTCTCTCTATGGTAGTGTTTCTCTCTATGGTAGTGTTTCTATGGTAGTGTTTCTATGGTAGTGTTTCTCTCTATGGTAGTGTTTCTCTCTATGGTAGTGTTTCTATGGTAGTGTTTCTATGGTAGTGTTTCTCTCTATGGTAGTGTTTCTCTCTATGGTAGTGTTTCTCTCTATGGTAGTGTTTCTCTCTATGGTAGTGTTTCTCTCTATGGTAGTGTTTCTCTCTATGGTAGTGTTTCTCTCTATGGTAGTGTTTCTATGTAGTGTTTCTCTCTATGGTAGTGTTTCTATGGTAGTGTTTCTCTCTATAGTGTTTCTCTCTATGTGTGTTCTCTCTATGGTAGTGTTTCTATGGTAGTGTTTCTCTCTATGGTAGTGTTTCTCTCTATGGTAGTGTTTCTCTCTATGGTAGTGTTTCTCTCTATGGTAGTGTTTCTCTCTATGGTAGTGTTTCTATGGTAGTGTTTCTATGGTAGTGTTTCTATGGTAGTGTTTCTATGGTAGTGTTTCTATGGTAGTGTTTCTATGGTAGTGTTTCTATGGTAGTGTTTCTATGGTAGTGTTTCTCTCTATGGTAGTGTTTCTCTCTATGGTAGTGTTTCTATAGTAGTGATTCTCTCTATGGTAGTGTTTCTATGGTAGTGTTTCTATAGTAGTGTTTCTATGGTAGTGTTTCTCTCTATGGTAGTGTTTCTATGGTAGTGTTTCTCTCTATAGTAGTGTTTCTCTCTATAGTAGTGTTTCTCTCTATAGTAGTGTTTCTCTCTATAGTAGTGTTTCTATGGTAGTGTTTCTATGGTAGTGTTTCTATAGTAGTGTTTCTATGGTAGTGTTTCTCTCTATGGTAGTGTTTCTATGGTAGTGTTTCTATGGTAGTGTTTCTATAGTAGTGTTTCTATGGTAGTGTTTCTATGGTAGTGTTTCTCTCTATGGCAGTGTTTCTCCCTATGGTAGTGTTTCTATAGTAGTGTTTCTCTCTATGGTAGTGTTTCCATGGTAGTGTTTCTCTCTATGGTAGTGTTTCTATGGTAGTGTTTCTATAGTAGTGTTTCTCTCTATGGTAGTGTTTCTCTTTCTATGGTAGTGTTTCTATGGTAGTGTTTCTCTCTATAGTAGTGTTTCTATGGTAGTGTTTCTCTCTATGGCAGTGTTTCTCCCTATGGTAGTGTTTCTATAGTAGTGTTTCTCTCTATGGTAGTGTTTCCATGGTAGTGTTTCTCTCTATGGTAGTGTTTCTATGGTAGTGTTTCTCTCTATAGTAGTGTTTCTCTCTATGGTAGTGTTTCTATAGTAGTGTTTCTCTCTATGGTAGTGTTTCTATGGTAGTGTTTCTCTCTATGGTAGTGTTTCTATAGTAGTGTTTCTCTCTATGGTAGTGTTTCTATGGTAGTGTTTCTCTCTATGGTAGTGTTTCTATGGTAGTGTTTCTCTCTATGGTAGTGTTTCTATGGTAGTGTTTCTCTCTATGGTAGTGTTTCTATAGTAGTGTTTCTCTCTATGGTAGTGTTTCTATAGTAGTGTTTCTATGGTAGTGTTTCTATGGTAGTGTTTCTATGGTAGTGTTTCTCTCTATGGTAGTGTTTCTATGGTAGTGTTTCTCTCTATGGTAGTGTTTCTATGGTAGTGTTTCTCTCTATGGTAGTGTTTCTATAGTAGTGTTTCTCTCTATGGTAGTGTTTCTATGGTAGTGTTTCTCTCTATGGTAGTGTTTCTATAGTAGTGTTTCTCTCTATAGTAGTGTTTCTCTCTATAGTAGTGTTTCTATGGTAGTGTTTCTCTCTATGGTAGTGTTTCTCTCTATGGTAGTGTTTCTATGGTAGTGTTTCTATAGTAGTGTTTCTCTCTATAGTAGTGTTTCTCTCTATGGTAGTGTTTCTATAGTAGTGTTTCTCTCTATGGTAGTGTTTCTATAGTAGTGTTTCTCTCTATAGTAGTGTTTCTCTCTATAGTAGTGTTTCTCTCTATAGTAGTGTTTCTCTCTATGGTAGTGTTTCTATCTATGGTAGTGTTTCTATGGTAGTGTTTCTCTCTATGGTAGTGTTTCTATGGTAGTGTTTCTCTCTATGGTAGTGTTTCTCTCTATGGTAGTGTTTCTATAGTAGTGTTTCTATGGTAGTGTTTCTCTCTATGGTAGTGTTTCTCTCTATAGTAGTGTTTCTCTCTATAGTAGTGTTTCTAGTAGTGTTTCTATGGTAGTGTTTCTATGGTAGTGTTTCTCTCTATGGTAATGTTTCTATAGTAGTGATTCTCTCTATGGTAGTGTTTCTATGGTAGTGTTTCTATAGTAGTGTTTCTATGGTAGTGTTTCTCTCATGGTAGTGTTTCTATGGTAGTGTTTCTATGGTAGTGTTTCTCTCTATGGTAGTGTTTCTCTCTATAGTAGTGTTTCTCTCTATGGTAGTGTTTCTCTCTATGGTAGTGTTTCTATGGTAGTGTTTCTATGGTAGTGTTTCTCTCTATGGTAGTGTTTATAT
The DNA here is from genome assembly GCF_018296145.1 of Oncorhynchus tshawytscha. Taxonomy (NCBI): domain Eukaryota; kingdom Metazoa; phylum Chordata; class Actinopteri; order Salmoniformes; family Salmonidae; genus Oncorhynchus; species Oncorhynchus tshawytscha. The sequence goes on along the minus strand of NW_024609074.1, from coordinate 34,894 downwards.
GGTAGTGTTTCTCTCTATGGCAGTGTTTCTCTCTATGGTAGTGTTTCTATAGTAGTGATTCTCTCTATAGTAGTGTTTCTATGGTAGTGTTTCTATGGTAGTGTTTCTATGGTAGTGTTTCTCTCTATGGTAGTGTTTCTCTCTATGGTAGTGTTTCTCTCTATGGTAGTGTTTCTATGGTAGTGTTTCTCTCTATGGTAGTGTTTCTATGGTAGTGTTTCTCTCTATGGTAGTGTTTCTCTCTATGGTAGTGTTTCTATGTAGTGTTTCTCTCTATGGTAGTGTTTCTATGGTAGTGTTTCTCTCTATGGTAGTGTTTCTCTATGGTAGTGTTTCTATGGTAGTGTTTCTATGTAGTGTAGTGTTTCTCTCTATGTTTCTCTCTATGTAGTGTTTCTCTCTATGGTAGTGTTTCTCTCTAGGTAGTGTTTCTATGGTAGTGTTTCTCTCTATGGTAGTGTTTCTATAGTAGTGTTTCTATGGTAGTGTTTCTCTCTATGGTAGTGTTTCTATGGTAGTGTTTCTCTCTATGGTAGTGTTTCTATGGTAGTAGTGTTTCTATGGTAGTGTTTCTTTCTATGGTAGTGTTTCTATCTCTCTATGGTAGTGTTTCTATGGTAGTGTTTCTCTCTATGGTAGTGTTTCTATGTAGTGTTTCTATGGTAGTGTTTCTATGGTAGTGTTTCTCTCTATGGTAGTGTTTATATGGTAGTGTTTCTCTCTATGGCAGTGTTTCTCTCTATGGTAGTGTTTCTATAGTAGTGATTCTCTCTATAGTAGTGTTTCTATGGTAGTGTTTCTATGGTAGTGTTTCTATGTAGTGTTTCTCTCTATAGTAGTGTTTCTATGGTAGTGTTTCTATGGTAGTGTTTCTATGTAGTGTTTCTCTCTATAGTAGTGTTTCTCTCTATGGTAGTGTTTCTCTCTATGGTAGTGTTTCTATGGTAGTGTTTCTCTCTATAGTAGTGTTTCTCTCTATGGTAGTGTTTCTCTCTATGGTAGTGTTTCTCTCTATGGTAGTGTTTCTCTCTATAGTAGTGTTTCTCTCTATGGTAGTGTTTCTCTCTATGGTAGTGTTTCTCTCTATGGTAGTGTTTCTCTCTATGGTAGTGTTTCTCTCTATGGTAGTGTTTCTCTCTATGGTAGTGTTTCTCTCTATAGTAGTGTTTCTCTCTATAGTAGTGTTTCTCTCTATAGTAGTGTTTCTCTCTATGGTAGTGTTTCTCTCTATGGTAGTGTTTCTCTCTATAGTAGTGTTTCTATGGTGGTGTTTCTCTCTATGGTAGTGTTTCTATGGTAGTGTTTCTCTCTATGGTAGTGTTTCTCTCTATGGTAAACTACACATACAGAACACAGTGCTCAGGTCAGGGCAGAATAAGGAATGTACTCATTCTCCCAATACAGAAAAGGTGGTTCCACCATGTGCTTTCCACATCATATGACACAGATGCCTAAATAACGTCACTGTCCGTCACATAACTGAAACACAACATTGTGAGAAAACTCCAAAGGTTACAAATGAAATCAATCACCATGATTCTTACCTGTGTCACTCTGACCGCCGGACTCGTTGATGACTCGTCTGGACTCGGCCTTGGAGGTGGCCTGGCCTCGATGTCCATGGTGCTTTGGGGCAGAACTAGCTGCAGAGGCCGACTCCTCCTTATCCCGTGGTCCCGCCCCCATCCCAGTCCTCTTCCCGCCCTGGGCCTTGTGCTGTCTGAGCTGCTGATGGGCCACGTCACGGGCCAGCTTAGAGCTGAGGACACCGTGAAGGACACTCTTTCTGCTACTGCCATGCACTTTTATCTATGAGAACAGACAACAGAGGAGGACGGGGGGAGAGAGAACAGAAAGAGAGAACGAGAAGAAAGAGAGAAATAGAAAGAGAGAGAGAGACTGTTACACCTCCGGACACACACAGGCAGCCAGAGGGACAGAGCTCAGTTCAGCTCACAGACAGCCAGAGGGACAGAACTCAGTTCAGCTCACAGTCAGCCAGAAGGACAGAGCTCAGTTCAGCTCACAGATAGTCAGAAGGACAGAGCTCAGTTCAGCTCACAGACAGCCAGAGGGACAGCCAGAGGACAGCCACAGAGCTCAGCTCAGCAGCAGAGGGACAGAGCTAGTCAGAGGGACAGAGCTCAGTTCAGCTCACAGACAGCCAGAGGGACAGAACTCAGTTCAGCTCACAGTCAGCCAGAAGGACAGAGCTCAGTTCAGCTCACAGATAGTCAGAAGGACAGAGCTCAGTTCAGCTCACAGACAGCCAGAGGGACAGAGCTCAGCTCAGCTCACAGATAGTCAGAGGGACAGAGCTCAGTTCAGCTCACAGACAGCCAGAGGGACAGAGCTCAGTTCAGCTCACAGAGAGCAATAGGGACAGAGCTCAGTTCAACTCACAGATAGTCAGAAGGACAGAGCTCAGTTCAGCTCACGGATAGTCAGAGGGACAGAGCTCAGTCCAGCACACAGATAGTCAGAGGGACAGAGCTCAGTTCAGCTCACAGACAGCCAGAGGGACAGAGCTCAGTTCAGCTCACAGACAGTCAGTGGGACAGAGCTTAGTTCAGCTCACAGGCAGTCAGTGGGACAGAGCTCAGTTCCGCTCACAGATAGTCAGAAGGACAGAGCTCAGTTCAGCTCACAGATAGTCAGAGGGACAGATGAAGATCCACAAATTAAAAATATATTAACATGGAGAGCTGGGGATTTGACACTTTAGAGTTTAAAATTAAAAATTTAAATGTGAGTGTTTAGTACAAACTTTGTTTCTTTTTTTATTGACACATTTCTAGTCATTGGAACCAGTGGCGGCTGGTGGGAGAAGCTATAGGAGGACGGGTTCATTGTAATGGCTGGAATGGAATACATGGAACAGAGTGAAACATGTGGTTTCCATATTTTTGATGTGTTTGATACCGTTTCATTTATTCCATAAAAAAAGAAACAAAGTGTGTACAAAACACTCACACTTTAATTTAGCCTATAGGCTATCAGGGTAAACATAGATCACGCAACATACAATATTTACATAACAACTAGCATAGTGGCTAACATAGCATACGGTATAACACAAAGGCTAGCAGGCTACATAGCAGTAATGGTATGTAGCCATTATGGAATACTGTATGGAGGGCTCAGAGAAGTGTTCAGTAACTATAAGGGTTTTCTACAGAGTGTGTAGCTGTTCTGGAGGGATAGAGGACAAAGAGATACAACTAAAGAACCCTGACCTCTGCCGCGCCGAGCTGCTCAAAGCCCCGATTGGACAGCTTCTTCTTCTTCCTCTGGGCGTCCCCACCCCCTCCTCCCAGCAGGTCCTCGGGCGACAGGCCAAGTCCCGCCCCTAACGACCTGCCAGTCAAAACACGGGAGAGCATTCATTAGAGGAAGAAGAGCGGTGGAATGAAAGAGAGGAAGACCAGAGGGGAAAGGAGGGGTTGAGTCACCTCTGTGGGTTGTTATAGCTGATGAACAGAACAAGACAAAACCCCGGAGCCCTGTTCTCACAAACCCCCAAACCGGCACGCTTGAAAAATTGGGATCTAACGGGGCGAACCTGGGATTGTTGGAGGCCAGTGTTGGATAAGAAGCAGGAAAGCTTTATCAAGGGAGTTCCCCCTGGCCTATACAAGCACAGAGAGATGCTTTGAAAGATACAGGGAATCACTGAATGGTCTGAAGGCACGTTCTGCATTTGTATGCGGCTTCTATTGTTCTGGCAGTTGAATATCAGAGCTCTCCAGTTTCCATTTCCATATCAGTGCAGCTAGCAGCTCCTCTCCCCCTACAGAGTAGCAACATCACAGGGCTGGTTTAGAAGCAGAGCGAAAATGCCCTTGAATATCCCCCTGGAAACCTGCCCGGCGACCACACAGATGCGAGCCAGGCCGTACTCACACAAAAGATGAACTTCCCCTCTCCTACTGTGTGCACAGTCTTAGCCATGCCATCAGTCACGTCGACTGGGAGAGTTAGCAGCGGCCTAATCAGGACTGTGGATCGCCGGCTCAAAACCTTTCAGAGTTTAAAGGGAAATCTCTATTACGCTGCGCTGTAAGTCCTCTGATTACATCATTACACACAGGCTAGAATAGCACGTGCCTGAGTCCATGTGTGTCTGTTATATGTGCCAGGTAAAAATGTAACAAACTGACTGTGTGTGTGTGTGCTCCCTAAAATGTGAGACAATGACTGAGCAAGTGTGTGTGTGTGTGTGTGTGTGTGTGTGTGTGTGTGTGTGTGTGTGTGTGTGTGTGTGTGTGTGTGTGTGTGTGTGTGTGTGTGTGTGTGTGTGTGTGTGTGTGTGTGTGTGTGTGTGTGTGTGTGTGTGTGTGTGTGTGTGTGTGTGTGTGTGTGTGTGTGTGTGTGTGTGTGTGTGTGTGTGTGTGTGTGTGTGTGTGTGTGTGTGTGTGTGTGTGTGTGTGTGTGTGTGTGTGTGTGTGTGTGTGTGTGTGTGTGTGTGCGTGTGTGTGTGAGTGATTGACAGGAGAATGGCAGCGGTGGCAGAAGTGTGAGCTGTCCCTGAGAGGCAGACCCCTTCGATCCCTTCCCTCCCTCACACACTGACAAACAATGTGACAGAGCCCCTTCCCTCAGAGGACTGGCAGGGTGAAGAAGCACACAGCCCCACACTGACTAATTAAACACAGTTGATTAGCAGCTCCTAGTTTGTACACACACACACGCACCTACACACGCATACACACTCACAGAGATAAACACACACACAAACACACAGATACAGACACACACACAGGCAAACACTCACTCACTCACTCACACACACACACACACACACACACACACACACACACACACACACACAGGCAAACACTCACTCACTCACACTCACACACACACACACACACACACACACACACACACACACACACACACACACACACACACACACACACACACACACACACACACACACACACACTCAGTCCAATCAGAAAAGCCAGCACCACAAAAGTGCCCAAGTAACTCTACCAAAGGAAATTGGTTTTACATAGCCCTCCAATGTAACACAACATTGGGCCAATCTGTCCCTGTCTGCACCGTGTCTCATTCAAAAACACCCACATTCCTGTAGCTGCAGGCCATGGAGACATTACAGTAACTGGAGACCAGTCATGGAGACATTACTATAACTGGAGACCAGTCATAGAGACATTACTGTAACTGGAGACCAGTCATGGAGACATTACTGTAACTGGAGACCAGTCATGGAGACATTACTGTAACTGGAGACCAGTCATGGAGACATTACTGTAACTGGAGACCAGTCATGGAGACATTACTGTAACTGGAGACCAGTCATGGAGACATTACTGTAACTGGAGACCAGTCATGGAGACATTACTATAACTGGAGACCAGTCATGGAGACATTACTGTAACTGGAGACCAGTCATGGAGACATTACTGTAACTGGAGACCAGTCATGGAGACATTACTGTAACTGGAGACCAGTCATGGAGACATTACTGTAACTGGAGACCAGTCATGGAGACATTACTGTAACTGGAGACCAGTCATGGAGACATTACTGTAACTGGAGACCAGTCATGGAGACATTACTGTAACTGGAGACCAGCCATGTAGACATTACTGTAACTGGAGACCAGTCATGGAGACATTACTGTAACTGGAGACTAGTCATGCCCCTCCTTCCATCTCCCCTCCCTCCATCCATCCTTCCATCTCCCCTTCCCTCCATCCATCTCCATCTCCACCCTCCCTCCATCCATCCTTCCATCTCCCCCTCCCTCCATCCATCCTTCCATCTCCCCTTCCCTCCATCCATCTCCATCCTCCATCCATCCTTCCATCTCCCCCTCCCTGCATCCATCCTTCCATCTCCCCCTCCCTCCATCCATCCTTCCATCTCCACCCTCCCTCCATCTCCCTCTACACCCTCCCTCCATCTCCCTCTCCACCCTCCCTCCATCCATCCTTCCATCTCCCTCTCCACCATCTCTCCATCTCTCTCTCCACCCTCCCTCCATCCATCCTTCCATCTCCCTCTCCACCCTCTCTCCATCTCTCTCTCCACCCTCCCTCCATCCATCCTTCCATCTCCCTCTCCACCCTCTCTCCATCTCTCTCTCCACCCTCCCTCCATCCATCCTTCCATCTCCCTCTGCACCCTCCCTCCATCCATCCTTCCATCTCCCTCTCCACCCTCCCTCCATCCATCCTTCCATCTCCCTCTCCACCCTCCCTCCATCCATCCTTCCATCTCCCTCTCCACCCTCTCTCCATCTCTCTCCCACCCTCCCTCCATCCATCCTTCCATCTCCCTCTCCACCCTCTCTCCATCTCTCTCTCCACCCTCCCTCCATCCATCCTTCCATCTCCCTCTCCACCCTCTCTCCATCTCTCTCTCCACCCTCCCTCCATCCATCCTTCCATCTCCCTCTCCACCCTCCCTCCGTCTCCCTCTCCACCCTCCCTCCCTCTCCCTCTCCACCCTCCCTCCATCTCCCTCTCCACCCTCCTTCCTTCCATCCATCCTTCCATCTCCCTCTCCACCCTCCCTCCATCTCTCTCTCCACCCTCCCTCCATCCATCCTTCCATCTCCCCTTCCCTCCATCCATCCCTTCGCTGTAGGCCCTGCCGCCTACCGCCCTTTCATTTCTGGTGTCACTGTCACAGGGCATCAGTGTCCCTGTGCGGCCTGGCTGGACGAGGGGTGGGGGAGGACTGGAGGGGAGAATGTGAGGGAAGGGGGCAGGGGTACACAGGCGGAAGGAGAGTAGAGTTGACATCGCAGTGGGAGAGCTGGGAGCACTATGGAACGCTGCCCAGAAATGGGAGGGAGGGAATAGAACTGTTGGCTGCTCTGGGGTAGCACTAAGCCCCTCCAAGGCTTCCATATGGACATTGATGACAGCACTAATTGAAAATTGACAACACAGAGACACACACACACAAACACACACAGATGTACACACATGCGAGTAGACGCAAACACACACACACACACATGGATGCACACACAGATGTATACATGTACACACAAGCACACAAACACATGTGTGCACACATACACACAGGCACACACACACACACACACTCCAATCTGGATACCACCAATGAGCATTTACACACCGACATAGCAAAATAAAGATATGGGCGGCTGATGTTTGTGGGAACCTCTTTAGTTTCTGTGTTTCCCTGGGACGAGCAATATCACCCACATCCAGATTAATTATTAATATTCATGTATTATTCATATTTTATTTCAGAATTTGGATAACAATTATGAGCTACCCACTGATTTATTAAAAACAGAAAAATATGTTTTAATTGAGAAGTAGGAATTGGTCTGACGACCAAAAAGAAAGGAAATTCACATGAGCCCCACAAGGCCTCCTCCACCCATGCTCTACCAAGGTTTTCCAGCACCGCAAGGCTTACTCCACCCATGCTCAACCAAGGTTTTCCAGCACCACAAGGCCTACTCCACCCATGCTCTACCAAGGTTTTCCAGCACCACAAGGCCTACTCCACCCATGCTCTACCAAGGTTTTCCAGCACCACAAGGCCTACTCCACCCATGCTCTACCAAGGTTTTCCAGCACCACAAGGCCTACTCCACCCATGCTCTACCAAGGTTTTCCAGCACCGCAAGGCCTACTCCACCCATGCTCTACCAAGGTTTTCCAGCACCACAAGGCCTACTCCACCCATGCTCTACCAAGGTTTTCCAGCACCACAAGGCCTTCTCCACCCATGCTCTACCAAGGTTTTCCAGCACCACAAGGCCTACTCCACCCATGCTCCACCAAGGTTTTCCAGCACCACAAGGCCTCCTCCACCCATGCTCTACCAAGGTTTTCCAGCACCACAAGGCCTACTCCAATCATGCTCTAACCAAGGTTTTCCAGCACCACAGGGCATACTCCACCCATGCTCTACCAAGGTTTTCCAGCACCACAAGGCCTACTCCACCCATGCTCTACCAAGGTTTTCCAGCACCACAAGGCCTACTCCACCCATGCTCTACCAAGGTTTTCCAGCACCACAAGGCCTCCTCCACCCATGCTCTACCAAGGTTTTCCAGCACCACAAGGCCTACTCCAATCATGCTCTAACCAAGGTTTTCCAGCACCACAGGGCCTCCTCCACCCATGCTCTACCAAGGTTTTCCAGCATCACAAGGCCCACTCCACCCATGCTCTACCAAGGTTTTCCAGCACCACAAGGCCTACTCCACCCATGCTCTACCAAGGTTTTCCAGCATCACAAGGTCTACTCCACCCATGCTCTACCAAGGTTTTACAGCATCACAAGGCTTACTCCACCCATGCTCTACCAAGGTTTTACAGCATCACAAGGCCTACTCCACCCATGCTCTACCAAGGTTTTCTAGCACCACAAGGCCTACTCCACCCATGCTCTACCAAGGTTTTCCAGCACCACAAGGCCTACTCCACCCATGCTCTACCAAGGTTTTCCAGCACCACAAGGTCTACTCCACCCATGCTCTACCAAGGTTTTCCAGCACCACAAGGCCTACTCCACCCATGCTCTACCAAGGTTTTCCAGCACCACAAGGCCTACTCCACCCATGCTCTACCAAGGTTTTCCAGCACACAGATTTGACCAACTACAGTAGCTATGTTGGTCTACTGTACTTTAAAACTATGTGTATGCTGGTTGCTTAGGATTCAAACCTTCTCAAACAGCCTAATTCATACTCTTCGAGGAGGTGCTCCCACAATAATGTGATTTGTACAACATACAAGGTAATGTATTGCATTCCTCCCAGTCTAAACTAAGACATTATCCCATTCCAATTCCTTTTTTTATTATATGAAAGCAAGCTTTTCTTTTATACTTCTAACACCATCAGGGTTGATTGAATGAGCTGTTTTGCCTTGTAGTAATATGGTCATGTTAAACCTTTATTTTAACATTACATGTCATTGAAAAATAAATATATTTCATGATATCTTTTTTCATCAGTCGGTACCCAACAGAATAACAGGAGGTGGTGTGTTGAACATCGTCCCTCATATAGACATAGAGTACTATAGAGCTGTCTGCATTCCTGGTTTCTGTAAGCTTTAGCTTACCTGTGTAAAATTGACATAAGCTCAGAACTACTTGTTTTTCAAACATGGTCCTGTTTTATCAATTGCTGTGCTGAACAATGAACAGTGAATTACCTCAAATGACTATGTAGCTTAAAGTTATGTGTGCATTTGTATTTAATTTTGCAATACAGATGATGACGCTACAATAATCCGTGTTTACAATAGGCCTATATCCAGAAATACATGCAGCCTTAATGATATACACAGTTTATTTGTTTGTGCTCTGATTACACACAAGTGTTCAGGTCAGCAGTTTACACAGATGACTTCAGCCATATGAAAAACCATAGCCAAATATACCTACCTAGCTAGCTAGCTACCTTCCTTTTTAGTTCTCATTCAACTGGTGTTAGCTAGCCAGCTACAGCTGCTAGCCTTCTACTAGCAAGCTGCTACTGTTGCGCAGCAACCGAGTTGCTCGATCCAATTTGATGTTTTATGACATTTCTGAGATTTTATGAAATATGTTAGCATTGTCAGAAATGCTACAAAAAGGGAGCACATCGTTGTTTTTTATTGGGAAGAAATGTGCACATGAGAGCAATAAATTGCGATATTAATAAAAACTGTTGCACCTACAAACTTATTCAGTCCAAATGGATCTAAGTCTAATGGTCCCCTTTTAATCCGACGTCTAGAAATTTGAAATCATTTTGGGAGAGAAAAAAGTCTGTCGACCCTAATGCTCACGACCCTGTCAAAATTCAGGTATAATGGTTCTTGTTAACGGACAGACGGCTAATGACGAGAGGCGTGTTGTGTACCTTCAATCAAGTTGACTTGCAAATTGTCATCGACATTGGTGACATATTGGCTTAGATATGACGGTAGCGAGATTTGAATTTAACATTGTGCTTCAACCAATGCATGCGACTATAATTTGTCAGATAAATTGAGAGCAACGGGCTGTCAGTGTGTGTCAGTGTGTCTTGGCAGCTGTACGGCCCTGTGTGACCGACCCGATCCCCTCCTGACCCCTCTGACTCCCTGGCCTTAATGATAGTCCATGTCCCATTCCTGGAGCTGGGGAAGATTACAGGATAATTCACAGGACTCTAATTACAACCCCCACCAGCCCCCTTCCACCGCTCTCAGCTCCCAGGCACACCCCAGACTCCTCTGGCCCCTCAGCCCTCCTGCCCCCAAGCCCTCCTGGCCCCTCTCTTTCCCCCCCAGCCCTCCTGGCCCCCTCTGCCCCCCAGTCCTCCTGGCCCCCTCTGCCCTCCCAGCCCTCCTGCCCCCTCTACCCTCCTGCCCCCAGCCCTCCTGGCCCCTCAACCCTCCTGGCCCCCTCTGCCCCCTCAGCCCTCCTGCCCCCTCAGTCATCCTGGCCCCCTCTGCCCCCTCAGCCCTCCTGGCCCCTCTCTGCCCCCTCAGCCCTCCTGGCCCCTCTCTGCCCCCTCAGCCCTCCTGGCCCCCTCAGCCCTCCTGGCCCCCTCTGCCCCCTCAGCTCTCCTGCCCCCTCAGCTCTCCTGCCCCCTCAGCCCTCCTGGCCCCCTCTGGCCCACCAGCCCTCCTGGCCCCCTCTGCCCCCCAGCCCTCCTGGCCCCCTCTGCCCCCCAGTCCTCCTGGCCCCCTCTGCCCCCTCAGCCCTCCCATCCCTCCTGACCGTCCTCTGCCCCCTCAGCCCCCTGGGGGCAGCCCTCCTGCCTCTGGCCCACCAGCCCTCCTGCCCCTCTGGCCCCCAGCCCTCCTGCCACCTCAGCCCCCAGCCCTCCTGGCCCCCAGCCCTCCCTCTGGCCCCTCAGCCCTCCTCTGGCCCCCCAGCCCTCCTGCCCCCTGGCACTCCTCTCCCCCCGTCTGCCCCCCAGCCCTCCTGGCCCCCTCTGGCCCCTCAGCCCTCCTGCCCCCCAGCCCTCCTGGCCCCCTCTGCCCCTTCAGCCCTCCTGGCCCCCAGCCCTCCTGGCCCCCAGCCCTCCTGGCCGTCCTCTGGCCCACAGTAATGCCATTCAGGTTTTAAATGAGCTGTGCGGAAACTGGCTGAGACACATGGACAGAGGAATACAATGGAACACAGTCACACCGAGGCACTCCCAGACAGTATGTGGACGGACACAACACACCCAACCACACATACACATGTGTAGAACACACAAACACTACACAGATGACATCTTGAAATGAATACATACACTTAAAACATCCACATGCACAAACAGGCGCCCACACAAACACACACACGCACCACCGATGGATTAAACTGTAATACAATGTAGTCTCTGTGCTGATTAGGTAAAGATTAGGTTAAACTGGACTTCCTTGAAGGGGTCAGCTGGGTTCTCCCATTTCCTGTTGATGGCATGAGTCTCCTGGATTGCAGTGATATGTAGGAGGCTTGTCAGTGTGTTTGGGCTATGGCCAGGCAGGGAGATGAGCCTTGACTTTCCTCTGGGTCTCAGAGGAGGAGCCTGGGCCAGCGGCGGGGGTTGATTTACGTTTCCTGGGCCGCCCCGGTCCTCTACGAGCAGGGCTGCGAGGTGTTTCCTCCTTCCTGTAGACACACACACACTCATGAGAACACTACGACACTGTATTTGAGCACAGGACCAGATAAACTGGAGAAGGAAGGAGGGAATACTTCAGGAGATAGAAAGGGAGTGTGATGTCATGGCTTCAGTTTGTTTTGTGGGCTGCTTTTAGAAATCAGTTAAAGGAGCGATTAGGAGACTAGGGAAATATCACAACATGAAACTAGGAGGTAGTCATGAGGCTAGGAGGTAGTCATGAGACTAGGAGGTAGTCATGGGACTAGGAGGTAGTCATGAGACTAGGAGGTAGTCATGAGACTAGGAGGTAGTCATGAGACTAGGTGGTAGTCATGAGACTAGGAGGTAGTCATGAGACTAGGAGGTAGTCATGAGACTAGGAGGTAGTCATGGGACTAGGAGGTAGTCATGAGACTAGGAGGTAGTCATGAGACTAGGAGGTAGTCATGAGACTAGGAGGTAGTCATGAGACTAGGAGGTAGTCATGAGACTAGGTGATAGTCATGAGACTAGGAGGTAGTCATGAGACTAGGGGGTAGTCATGAGACATGTTGAAGGATAATGTATAGGATAATAGTAAAGGACATGGTCAAGGATAATGTATTGGAGAATAGTGAAGTACAAGTTGAAGGATAATGTATAGGAGAATAGTTAAGTACATGTTGAAGGATAATGTATAGGAGAATAGTAAAGGACATGGTCAAGGATAATGTATAGGAGAATAGTGAAGTACATGTTGAAGGATAATGTATAGGATGATAGTAAAGGACTCGTCGAATGATAATGTATAAGACGATAGTAAATTATATGGTGAAGGATAATGTACAGGAGGATAGTAAAGGACGGGTCGAAGGATAATGCATATGATGATAGTAAATGATAATGTATGTGACGATAGTAAATTACCCGTTGAAAGATAATGTATAGTATGACAGAAAAGGACTCGTCGAAGGATAATGTATAGGATGATAGTAAATGATCATGTATAGGATGATAGTAAATGACTCGTTGAAGGATGATGTATAGGATGATAGTAAAGGACCCGTTGAAGGATAATGTATAGGATGATAGTAAAGGACACGGTGAAGGATAATGTATATGAAGATAGTAAATGATAACGTATACGAGGATAGTAGTTGACTCGTTGAAGGATAATGTATAGGATGATAGTACATTATATGGTGAAGGATAATGTATAGGATGATAGTAAAGGACAGGGTGAAGGATAATGTATATGATGATAGTAAAGGATATGGTAAAGGATCATGTATATAGGAGGATAGTAAAGGACATGGTGAAGGATAATGTATAGAAGGATAGTAAAGGACATATTGTATCTTACTGGTGGTCATGCTTCCTCTGTAGCTTGGCTAACTCCCTCTGTTTCTCTTTGTAGCGCCTCTGGAGCTCTGCCAGCTTCACCCGCATGGCCAGCTCCGGACCCTCCATCCTCTCCATGGTGCCCTTGGCCGGGCATGCCTGAATGTTCACAATACTAATCAATCAATCAAGTGTATTTTATGAATCTGTTATATCTGGAGTACTTCTCCTGTCTTATCCGGTGTCCTTGTGTGAATTTAAGTATGCTCTCTCTAATTCTCTCTTTCTCTCTTTCTTTCTCCCTCTCGGAGGACCTGAGCCCTAGGACCATGCCCCAGGACTAACTGACATGATGACTCCTTGCTGTCCCCAGTCCACCTGGCCGTGCTGCTGCTCCAGTTTCGACTGTTCTGCCTGCGGCTATAGAACCCTGACCAGTTCACCGGACGTGCTACCTGTCCCAGACCCGCTGTTTTCAACTCTCTAGAGACAGCAGGAGTGGTAGAGATTAGAGGCCGACCGATTATGATATTTCAACGCCGATACCGATACCGATTATTGGAGGCCCAAAAAAGCTGACACCGATTAATCGGCCGATTTAAAAAAAAAAAAGTATTTGTAATAATGACAATTACAACAATACTGATTTAACACTTATTTTAACTTAATATAATACGTCAATAAAATCAATTTAGCCTCAAGTAGATAATGAAACATATTCAATTTGGTTCAAATAATGCAAAAACAAAGTGTTGGAGAAGAACGTAAAAGTGCAATATGTGCCATGTAAGAAAGCTAACGTTTCAGTTCCTTGCTCAGAACATGAGAACATATGAAAGCTGGAGGTTCCTTTTAACATGAGTCTTCAATATTCCCAGGTAAGAAGTTTTAGGTTGTAGTTATTATAGGACTATTTCCCTCTATACCATTTGTATTTCATAAACATTTGACTATAGGATGTTCTTATAGGCACTTTAGTATTGCCAGTGTAACAGTATAGCCTCCGTCCCTCTCCTCGCTCCTCCCTGGGCTCGAACCAGCAACACAACGACAACAGCCACCACATCGAAGCAGCATTACCCATGTAGAGCAAGGGAAACAACCACCCCAAGGCTCAGAGCGAGTGAAGTTTGAAACGCTATTAGCGCGCGCTAACTAGCCAGCCATTTCACTTCGGTCACACCAGCCTCATCTCGGGAGTTGATAGGTTTGAAGTCATAAACAGTGCAATGCTTGATGCACAACGAAGAGCTGCTGGCAAAACGCACAAAAGTGCTGTTTGAATGAATGTTTACGCGCCTGCTTCTGCCTACCACCGCTCAGTCAGATACTTAGATACTTGTATGCTTATATGCTCAGTCAGATTATATGCAACACAGGGCACGCTAGATAATATCTAGTAATATCTTCAACCATGTGAAGTTAACTAGTGATTATGATTGATTGTTTTTTATAAAATAAGTTTAATGCTAGCTAGCAACTTACCTTGGCTTACTGCATTTGCGTAACAGGCAGTCTCCTTGTGGAGTGCAACGAGAGAGAGGCAGGTCGTTATTGCGTTGGACTAGTTACCTGTAAGGTTGCACGATTGGATCCCCCGAGCTGACAATGTGAAAATCTGTCTTTCTGCCCCTGAACGAGGCAGTTAACCCACTGTTCCTAGGCCGTCATTGAAAATATGAATATGTTCTTAACTGACTTGCCTAGTTAAATAAAGATTAAAGAAAGGTGCAAAAAAATATATGAAAAAAATTGGCAAATCGCCGCCCAAAAACACAGATTTACGATTGTTATGAAAACTTGAAATCGGCCCTAATTAATCGGTCAATCTGATTAATCGGTCGACCTCTAGTAGAGATACTTTTAATGATTGGCTATGAAAAGCCAACTGATATTTACTCCTGAGGTGCTGACTTGCTGCACCCTTGACAACTACTGTGATTATTATTATTTGACCATGCTGGTCATTTATGAACATTTGAACATCTTGGCCATGTTCTGTTATAATCTCCACCCGGCACAGCCAGAAGAGGACTGGCCACCCCACATAGCCTGGTTCCTCTCTAGGTTTCTTCCTAGGTTTTGACCTTTCTAGGGAGTTTTTCCTAGCCAACGTGCTTCAACACCTGCATTGCTTGTTGTTTGGGGTTTTAGGCTGGGTTTCTGTACAGCACTTTGTGACATCAGCTGATGTACGAAGGGCTATATAAATACATTTGATTTGATTTTAAAGGCTTATACAAGCTATTAAACTAACAGTCTAAAATCAGAGTGTGCACTTAACCATTTAAAATTCCTTCTCATGTATTTTTTGAATGTACTGCATTCTATTCTAATGGTAAATAGAACATCAGGATACAGTATAGTTGTACTCTACCGGTTCGTGGCGAGGTGTCCAGCTGTATTTCCTGCGCAGGTTGAGGGTCTTGCGGGCCGGGTAGTGCCGCCCGGCACCCTCCCCGCTACCCTCCTGGGCACCCAGCTCCAAGGCACGGGCTGCTGCCAGGGTGGCAAGACTCTGGAGGTCAAAGATCAACATCTCCTCTCCTGTGGGTCGAAACACAGACTCGGTCAGGGGTCAGGGAAAACGAGCTGTGATAATGACAGACATGTTCATTCAGAGTTAGATGTTACGTGTCATTCCAGTATCTTATTTTGATTTGAATTCCATCTAGGGTGTGATCCTGTGCAGCACACCTTCCTCTGTAACACTTTACTTGGATAGCTCATCTGTAGCTCTACAAATGTAATGTTGAGATGCTGCTGAAAGGCTGAAGGCATGCTGTTGAGATGCTGCTGAAAGGCTGAAGGCATGCTGTTGAGATGCTGTTGAAAGGATGAAGGCATGCTGTTGAGATGCTGTTGAAAGGCTGAAGACATGCTGTTGAGATGCTGTTGAAAGGCTGAAGGCATGCTGTTGAGATGCTGTTGAAAGGCTGAAGACATGCTGTTGAGATGCTGTTGAAAGGCTGAAGGCATGCTGTTGAGATGCTGTTGAAAGGATGAAGACATGCTGTTGAGATGCTGAAGACATGCTGTTGAGATGCTGCTGAAAGGCTGAAGACATGCTGTTGAGATGCTGAAGACATGCTGTTGAGATGCTGCTGACAGGACGAAGACATGCTGTTGAGATGCTGCTGAAAGGATGAAGACATGCTGTTGAGATGCTGCTGAAAGGATGAAGACATGCTGTTGAGATGCTGCTGAAAGGCTGAAGACATGCTGTTGAGATGCTGAAGACATGCTGTTGAGATGCTGCTGAAAGGATGAAGACATGCTGTTGAGATGCTGTTGAAAGGCTGAAGGCATGCTGTTGAGATGCTGTTGAAAGGCTGAAGACATGCTGTTGAAAGGCTGAAAACATGCTGTTGAGATGCTGTTGAAAGGCTGAAGACATGCTGTTGAGATGCTGCTGAAAGGCTGAAGACATGCTGTTAAGATGCTGAAGACATGCTGTTGAGATGCTGCTGAAAGGCTGAAGACATGCTGTTGAGATGCTGCTGAAAGGATGAAGACATGCTGTTGAGATGCTGTTGAAAGGCTGAAGACATGCTGTTGAGATGCTGCTGAAAGGATGAAGACATGCTGTTGAGATGCTGCTGAAAGGCTGAAGGCATGCTGTTGAGATGCTGTTGAAAGGCTGAAGACATGCTGTTGAGATGCTGCTGAAAGGCTGAAGACATGCTGTTGAGATGCTACAGTGCTGATAGTCTACTGATGTTTGTACGTTGAACATCTGCAGATGGACTGCAGACACTTTCTAGTTGAAAGTCAATGGACATGCAGTTGACATGCTCCATATGGTCTATCCAACAGGGCTCTGGTCAGTTTCATTTCAAGTCTAATAAATTAATCAAGTAAACCAAATTCTAATTCCAATTCGACAGTTTCCTCATTTGAAAGCATTCGAGAGAATTGGAATTGGAATTTCAGTGTACTTCCTGAATTGACTGGAATTGAAATCAAACTGACCAAAACCTTGCTATCCAAACAAAGTGTTACCTCTTCATCATATTCAAATGAATGGAGGAAAGAGCTGGAGATGAAGCTAGAATGAGCTGACAGACACACAGGAACGTTCCTCTGAGAGGTCATGTCAGTGTGGAACAAACAGATGCTGCTGTGGTACTACCTGACCATCTGGCCCAGGGTTCCACCATGCAGTATAGACATCTACAGTACTGTACTGTAGGTCTGTGGTACTACCTGACCATCTGGCCCAGGGTTCCACCATGCAGTATAGACATCTACAGTACTGTACTGTAGGTCTGTGGTACTACCTGACCATCTGGCCCAGGGTTCCACCATGCAGTATAGACATCTACAGTACTGTACTGTAGGTCTGTGGTACTATCTGACCATCTGGCCCAGGGTTCCACCATGTAGTATAGACATCTACAGTACTGTACTGTAGGTCTGTGGTACTACCTGACCATCTGGCCCAGGGTTCCACCATGCAGTATAGACATCTACAGTACTGTACTGTAGGTCTGTGGTACTACCTGACCATCTGGCCCAGGGTTCCACCATGCAGTATAGACATCTACAGTACTGTACTGTAGGTCTGCGGCTGTTGTGGTGGAATATATTGGATACTCCCGTACCCTTTTCACACTGTGCATACTGTAACCAGGCCAGTGCAGTACAGTTCGGATGGGCTCAGCTCGGCTCAGAAATGATAATACCGTACTGCTGTACTAGGTAGGGACCTCTATCTCCGCCCTGGGGGCTACACATGATGAGGGACTGTGTGAAGCTCTATCATTACAAGAAGTCACCTAGTAATGCTTACTGATGTCTTTAGTAACTCCTCAGAGCCTGCGATGACATCACACAGCCAAAACAACAACACTCTAAAAATCACTTGATGATGTCCTTTTTATAGTCGCCATCTTTTGGGACCAGTTAAATGTATTAGGAAGATGGGGTAAACACAAAACATCCTTTTGCATGAACACGGAAAAAAACTAAACGCGACTGCGGCGCTTTGAAACCGAGGAAGCTTTAAAAGGCACTTTAAAACAATGGGTTGTAATTACTGAGGCAATGCTCCAGGGTCCCAACAACATCCACTGTTTTTGTGATTACCCACATACTTGTGTGTGTACTTACACGAATGTGCGCACGTAAGTGTGTGTGTGTGGATTTTACAGAGAGGCAGAGGGTGAGCGGAGCAGGAGAGAGAGAGAGACAGAGAGACAGACAGAGACAGAGAGACAGACAGAGACAGAGAGTACTGTAGCAGAGGACTAGGTCTGTGTTGTATCAGGGCTCTGTATGGTAACAGAGGTCTGTGTTGTATCAGGGCTCTGTATTGTAACAGAGGTTTGCTGCTTCTCTCTCTCCTGCTCTATCATTAGAGGAGTCTTCTAGGAAGCCTGCTACTGCTCGTAGAAAGAGATCTCTGGGGGAGACTTGGAAAGAAAGAGTTAGGAGGATTGTAAAGTCTTTTATCTGTAATGTATTTTTCGTTACGTGTCGGACCCCAGTAAGACTAGCTGTCGCCATGGCGTCGGCTAATGGGGATCCTAATAAATAAATAAAAACCTGAAGGATTCCAGCTTTAAGTGACATCACCCTAGCGGGCTGGTTGAAATGACATCATTTGTTTCTGATTGTTATTTCAATCAGCTTCTAGTTACAATGACATCATTTCAGACTGCTGTCTGTCCATCCATCTGTTCGCCTGTCCGTCCGTCTGTCTGTATCTCTCTCACCTTGGCTGTCTCCTGTGTTGTGTCGGTGCTGTTGGAGCTCCAGGTCGGCCAGCTCGCTGAGCAGCTCCATGCCGTGGTGGGGGTGGCTGGGGCAGGGATGGGTGTCACAGGCCTGGGGCTGGAGGGTGCTGGAGGCCAGCATGGGAAACGGAGGGACGTCGGCACAGAAGGCTGCAGCGATCAGCAGCTCTAGGCTCCAGTAACTAGGCACAATGGGTTTCAGGGGGGTGGAGAGGGTGATGATAGACTGGCTGGGGAACAGAGAGGGAGAGGAGGGGGAGAGGCACACCAACTCTACTGAGTGGTTGTCATCATTAGGAGTACTCTCCTCCTCTCCTCCCTCCTCTTCCTCCTCGGTATGTGCCTCCTGATGGGGCTGGGCAGGGCAGGGAGGGTCCAGGTCGATGATGGTGGAGTCCTGCTCCTCCTGTTCTCCTGCCACCTCCTGCTGCTGTCCTCTCTCCACCTTGCACTTTTCCTCCTCCTGCTCCTCCAGGGTGGAGGTGGGGTCATCTCTGTGGTTCTCCTCCTCGGAGGCGGTGTCACACACACGGCTCTCCGCAGGAGGACACACTGACACCTCCTCCTCCTGCTCCTCCCTATGCTCCTGATCTGGAGGTCCACAGCTGCCTGCTGCTACTCTGGCTTCCATCTCCTCTCTCTGCACCTCCTCTTCCTTTTGCCCCTCCTCTTCCTCCTCCACTTCCTGGTGTGGGAGGGGCCTCACCATGGCCTGACACTCTAGCTCCGCCCCTAGGCTGGAGAGAGGCTGGGGAGCATTCTCAGCAGGCTCCGCCTGAACCGCCTCCAGGTCAGCTGGCTCGGCCAATCGGACATCGTGGGGCGATGTGCAGCTCCTGTAACCCATGGCGATGGCAGGGTAGGTGTATCCAGGAGGCAAGTCTATAAAAACATAGGAAAGAGAAAAGGCAGGTTTAAAAGAGGAATAAGTAATAAGTAAAAAAGCTTCACAACAAAGGGCAAAAACATTTCTCAAAAGCCAGATGATCGTCCCTACGACTCTTTTTCTCTCTCTCTCTCCTGTGAAGTGTGGTCAGAGGCTGTTCAAAAGGCCTAACCCTGAGGACCCGCCCTGAATAGAACTCACTCCAGGGTCATGAGAGGGTAGAGAGGCACAGGAAGAGGAAATGACGTAGGTGGCACTGTGCCTTGATCTCACAACACACAGGAAGGGGAGAGAACCGTGTGCGTGTGCGTATACATGTGTGGACGTGGTATTCAGCGTAGGTGTGTGTGTGTTAGCTTGCTATTGGAAGTGTAGGAGGTTTCGTTTATCAAAGGTGGCCTGCCACTTTTATATCTTCTGGCGTGGAATGGCATAGCGAGGCAGTTAGCGAGGCGTTAATGGTGATGAAGAGGGTGTGGGCCTGGGGGGGCGGAGCCTACAAGGCTCTGAGCGAGGTGTTTCTCAGTCATTACCGAGGTGACAGTGCTGAGAGAGAGACCAGCCGGGCCGGCAGCCATTTTATGTGTTTACTTCTCCAGCTCGGAGCTGCTTTATGTGTCAATCTCAGGGCTCGCCAGCCAACCCCAGCCACTCACACATGATGCGTCACAAATGGCACTCTATTCTTTATTTAGTGCACTACTTTTGACCAAGGGCTAGGGAATAGGGTGACATTTGGGACACAGACACAGGCCATAGAAGCAGAACAATATCATTAAGGACCCCATAGGCTGTGGCAGTTACTGGATGAAGATTTGTAGTGCTATGTCCTCTGTTGCTGGATGATGATTTGTAGTGCTATGTCCTCTGTTGCTGGATGATGATTTGTAGTGCTATGTCCTCTGTTGCTGGATGATGATTTGTAGTGCTATGTCCTCTGTTGCTGGATGATGATTTGTAATGCTATGTCCTCTGTTGCTGGATGATGATTTGTAGTGCTATGTCCTCTGTTGCTGGATGATGATTTGTAGTGCTATGTCCTCTGTTGCTGGATGATGATTTGTAGTGCTATGTCCTCTGTTACTGGATGATGATTTGTAGTGCTATGTCCTCTGTTGCTGGATGATGATTTGTAGTGCTATGTCCTCTGTTACTGGATGATGATTTGTAATGCTATGTCCTCTGTTACTGGATGATGATTTGTAATGCTATGTCCTCTGTTGCTGGATGATGATTTGTAATGCTATGTCCTCTGTTGCTGGATGATGATTTGTAATGCTATGTCCTCTGTTGCTGGATGAAGATTTGTAGTGCTATGTCCTCTGTTGCTGGATGAAGATTTGTAGTGCTATGTCCTCTGTTGCTGGATGAAAGATTTGTAGTGCTATGTCCTCTGTTGCTGGATGATGATTTGTAGTGCTATGTCCTCTGTTGCTGGATGATGATTTGTAGTGCTATGTCCTCTGTTGCTGGATGATGATTTGTAGTGCTATGTCCTCTGTTGCTGGATGATGATTTGTAGTGCTATGTCCTCTGTTGCTGGATGATGATTTGTAGTGCTATGTCCTCTGTTGCTGGATGATGATTTGTAATGCTATCTCCTCTGTTGCTGTGTCAGACCTATCAGTCATTTACAGTTTTCACAGATAGACTTTGAAGGCCAGGGTTGTTAGTGTAGAACCCTTGACAGCTGAATGAGCTGTGTGTCTCTAACTATCTTGCATATCCCTCTTAACAGTCTATTGTCATCATACATATTTCTCATATGACCCTCAGAGAGCTTCTAAAATATCACTTAGGCTGCGTTTACACAGGCAGCCCAATTCTGATTTAATGTGAAAAGATGTGATTGGTTAAAAGACCAATTAGTGGAAAAAATATCAGAATTGGGCTGCCTGTGTAAACGCAACCTAAGTGATATGTTAGTGTGAATATTAGAATGTAACCTGGGGGATGTGTCCCAATAGTTTCTCCAATATCCTGAAGAGAGCACCTGTTGACTTCTTCCACAAATGTAGAACCCTTAGGTTGGTGGAGGCATGAGCTAGTGGGGTTATTTTATACCCTTCATTGCCTTTCAGTGAAGGGAACTGAACAAGTGCACACTTTGGGAGGAAGGAGAGATTATTGGGACACAATAAGAGTGGATGGACAGTGTGAGTTCCCTTACCAGGCTCCAGGGATTGTGGGTAATCCTGCAGGGGCTGTCCCTCTCCTCTCTTGTCCTGGGTCTCCGTCCCTTTTGGCAGCTGTGGGGGGGCGGGACTGATTTCCGGAGACCGAGGGGCGGCGGCTGCCGGGCTAGGGGCGGGGCAGGGGGTGGATGGGGTGCTCTTAGGGTGGGGGCGCAGGGTGGGGGACTGGGACTGGCAGCAGGGGGACAGGTGAGCAGTGCAGGCCCCCGGGGTGGGGGTGTTTCTGTGGTAGGAGGAGTAGGGTTTGGAAGGTTTAGAACCTGGTGGCTCAGAGAGCAGCTCCTCCAGCTCCACTGACTCTGGTCTCTTCTGCACCTACCCACAGAGGGACAAAAACACACAAACACCACGTAGAACATAGAGCAGGTGATTTACGTGTGAACAGAACGTTCCATTTACATGGGAATTTACTGTACGTGGCTCTGTCAATGTTGACAGTTCTCAAAGTCCCTTTGGATAAAAGTGTCAACATTGACCGACATATTAAATGATGTGGCCCATTGCAGGACTCAAACCCACAACCCTGGTGTTGGCAGCACTAGTCCTTATCCACTGATCCGTTGGAGTAAACCAAGCACAACTCCCACAATGAGACTGAATGGAGCGATAGCCTAAAGTAGAGCACCCCATAATAACCAAAGACAGGAACATGCCCTACACTCTTAGAAAAAAGGGTTCGGCTGTCCCCATAGGAGAACCCTATTTGGTTCCAGGTAGAACTCTTTTGGGTTCCATGTAGAACCTTCTGGGGAAAGGGTTCTACATGGAACCGAAAGGGTTCTACCTGGAACCAAAAAGTGTTCTTCAATGGGTTCTCTTATGGGGACAGCAAAATATTCTAGACAGCACCTGTTTTTCTATGAGTGTCGTGTCTACATTCTAGATGATGTCGCCAAATCTTGAGCAATCTGCTGATTGACCAAGAGGCTTCGTCAGTATTGGTATTGTGTGTGAAAGGTTGTAAAATCCAGGTAACTTTCCCAGAATGCCCTGCTTTCCCAGAAATCCTGGTTGGAGGATTCATGGATTTCCTTCTTATTTCGTTGTAATTCATCTATGCATGGTCACTTTAACTCTACCTACATGTACATATTACCTCCATTAGCCCGACTAACCGGTGCCCCCTCACACTCTGCACCGGTACTACCTGTATATAGCCCCGCTACTGTTATTTTCGCTGTCATTTTACTTATCTATTGTTTACCTAAAACCTATTTTTTACTTAAAAATTGCACTGTTGGTTAGGGCTTGTATGTAAGCATGGCTAGGGCTTGTAAGTAAGCATGGCTAGGGCTTGTAAGTAAGTAAGGTTAGGGCTTGTAAGTAAGCATGGTTAGGGTTTGTAAGTAAGTAAGGTTAGGGCTTGTAAGTAAGTAAGGTTAGGGCTTGTAAGTAAGTAAGGTTAGGGCTTGTAAGTAAGTAAGGTTAGGGCTTGTAAGTAAGCATGGTTAGGGTTTGTAAGTAAGTAAGGTTAGGGCTTGTAAGTAAGTAAGGTTAGGGTTTGTAAGTAAGCATGGTTAGGGCTTGTAAGTAAGCATGGCTAGGGTTTGTAAGTAAGTAAGGTTAGGGCTTGTAAGTAAGTAAGGTTAGGGTTTGTAAGTAAGCATGGTTAGGGCTTGTAAGCATGGTTAGGGCTTGTAAGTAAGCATGGCTAGGGTTTGTAAGTAAGCATGGTTAGGGCTTGTAAGTAAGCATGGCTAGGGTTTGTAAGTAAGCATGGTTAGGGCTTGTAAGTAAGCATGGCTAGGGTTTGTAAGTAAGCAAGGTTAGGGCTTGTAAGTAAGCAAGGTTAGGGTTTGTAAGTAAGCAAGGTTAGGGCTTGTAAGTAAGCATGGTTAGGGTTTGTAAGTAAGCAAGGTCTACAACTGTTGTATTTGGAGCACGTGACAAATAAACTTTGATTTGATTTGAATTTCAGGACCCTTCCAATCAGGGTTTCTAGAAAACCAGGGAATTCTGGGAAAGTTTGGGGATTTTGCAACCCTAGGAGTGTGGAACCTGTGTTCAGCTGAGCCAGGAATTAATTCAACCTGGATATATTGACTCTTACTGTGTGCAATGACAAACCAGGCAGTTTGCACCACCATCCATACTGAGCCCAAACTATTCCAGAGGGAGAGTCAGCAAATCCTGGGATAATATTGGGCTATGAAGCTATGAATAGGTACTGTACTGTACATGCTGTGGCCCAATGCTGTTTGTGTGTGGGGAAGTACTGTACTGTACATGCTGTGGCCCAATGCCGTTTGGGTGTGGGGAAGTACTGTACTGTACATGCTGTGGCCCAATGCTGTTTGGGTGTGGGGAAGTACTGTACTGTACATGCTGTGGCCCAATGCTGTTTGGGTGTGGGGAAGTGCTGTACTGTACATGCTGTGGCCCAATGCTGTTTGGGTGTGGGGAAGTACTGTACTGTACATGCTGTGGCCCAATGCTGTTTGGGTGTGGGGAAGTACTGTACTGTACATGCTGTGGCCCAATGCTGTTTGGGTGTGGGGAAGTACTGTACTGTACATGCTGTGGCCCAATGCTGTTTGGGTGTGGGGAAGTACTGTACTGTACATGCTGTGGCCCAATGCTGTTTGGGTGTGGGGAAGTACTGTACTATGTAACAAAGCTGCTGGTGTTATCATGAGAATAAGGCTGTGTGTGTATTCATGATCATGTGTGTGCATCCATGATAATGTGTGTGCATCCGTGCGTACTTGTGTTTGTGTGTATGTAGGTATTCATGTTAATCTGTGGCCAGTATGCCACACCCACCTGGGTGTGGTTGGGTCTGTGTTGAAGCTCCATGGTCTGTGCTGCCCTGTGGTGCTGCTGGGGCTGTGGTTGTGGCTGGGGCTGTGGCTGGGGCTGTGACTGGGGTTGTGACTGGGGTTGTGACTGGGGGTGAGACTGGTGACTCTGTTGCTGTTGGTGTTGATGCTGCTGCTGCAGATGATGATGCTGTTGATGCTGCTGGAGAGCGTACAGCTCCTGTTGCCGTAGAAACTGCGAGCGGGAGTACACAGCGGGGTGTTGTGGGTGTATGTGGGAGGAGGGCCCTCGGGCTCCGTACACTGGGGGCCACAGCCCAGGCTGCTCCATCACATCTAATGAGAGAGAAAGGAGTGGATCAGAGGAGCCCACACACACACACACACACACACACACACACACTCTCTCTCTCTCACACACATGCACACACACACACACACACACACACACACGCACTCTCAAACTCTCAAATGCATTCATGCACATGAATATGTACAAGTGCACATACACACGTCCCAGCTAGGACATAAAGTTCTGAGAACCACACGTTTCTCAGAGCTTAGTAACAGCGTGATTGTCCTATGGTTATTTTGCATACAACTTTCCCACAACTTTATAGGAATAGTGCAGGATACCCAGCTAGCACATAACGTTCTGAAAACCACATGTTTCTTAGTTGGGAATTTCAGTACTTCAGCATAACGTTTCCTACAGGCTTCCTAATGGTTCTATATGTAGGCATGTTCTCAGAATATTACAAACTTTCCAGAAAAATTACAAGAAAACATTAGTAACATACTAAGAACGTTATTTAACAACAAATACATTTCGTTCTCAGCGTCAACAAACAAGAAAACATTAGTAACATACTAAGAACGTTATTTAACAACAAATACATTTCGTTCTCAGCGTCAACAAACAAGAAAACATTAGTAACATACTAAGAACGTTATTTAACAACAAATACATTTCGTTCTCAGCGTCAACAAAACTCTATCCTCTGCCATACCTGATCTTAATTAGTGGTTGTTTCCTTTGATCTAGGGTCTGTTTGATAGACTAAAATGAACATCTTTGTATGAATTTATAAAAAACCCTGTCATGCTAGCGACATCCTGGGGGTGTAGTGAACTAATTCCATAGAGAACAGAAGATCATAGGTTCGAATCTCATTGACGGTGTGCCACTATAAAAACTGCATGATTAATGACTAAGCAAATGAATCAAATGAATTCAAAACAGTTAACCCTAACTAAGCTAACAGTGCTGTTAAAAGTCTTACTGAAACATGTTCTCAGAACGTTATTTAATTACCTTCAAATTACCTATCATTTCCATTCTCAGAACGTTAACAAAACCTTGTGGAACCATAGTGAAAAATGTTTACTGGTCAGGAAACGTATGGTGTCGTTCCCAGAACACATAGGAAACCAAAAACGTACGTACCCCATAACTTCCAAGGAACCAAATGTGCTAGCTGGGGTACACCCACACACGCACACACACACACACACAGACACAGACACAGACACACACACACACACAGACACAGACACACACGCACACACACACACACACACACACACACACACACACACACACACACACACACACACACACACACACACACACACACACACACACAGACACACACACACACACACACACACACACACACACACACACACACACACACACACACACACACACCAAGATCAACACAATGGGGGGAAAGGAGCTAAGCTGTACATAAATGTATGTCTCTCAGAAAGTATAACCCAGACATGTGCAGCATTGAGACATCTGTATGTCTCAATGCTGGAACACCAGTACTGCCATCTCTCACACAAAAGCAAAGCCCTCACTTACACACAAGATAACACACACTGATCACATCCCTCTGTTGAACAAACACTGCTGATCACATCCCTCTGTTGAACAAACATTGCTGATCACATCCCTCTGTTGAATAAACACTGTGGATCACATCCCTCTGTTGAACAAACACTGCTGATCACATCCCTCTGTTGAACAAAGACTGCTGATCACATCCCTCTGTTGAACAAACACTGCTGATCACATCCCTCTGTTGAACAAACACTGCTGATCACATCCCTCTGTTGAACAAACACTGCTGATCACATCCCTCTGTTGAACAAACACTGCTGATCACATCCCTCTGTTGAACAAACACTGCTGATCACATCCCTCTGTTGAACAAACACTGCTGATCACATCCCTCTGTTGAACAAACACTGTGGATCACATCCCTCTGTTGAACAAACACTGCTGATCACATCCCTCTGTTGAACAAACACTGTGGATCACATCCCTCTGGTGAACAAACACTGTGGATCACATCCTCTGTTGAACAAACACTGCTGAACATCCCTCTGTTGAAGAAACACTGCTGATCACATCCCTCTGTTGAACAAACACTGCTGATCACATCCCTCTGTTGAACAAACACTGCTTTTCACATCCCTCTGTTGAACAAACACTGTGGATCACATCCCTCTGGTGAACAAACACTGTGGATCACATCCCTCTGGTGAACAAACACTGTGGATCACATCCCTCTGGTGAACAAACACTGTGGATCACATCCCTCTGGTGAACAAACACTGCTGATCACATCCCTCTGTTGAACAAACACTGTGGATCACATCCCTCTGGTGAACAAACACTGTGGATCACATCCCTCTGGTGAAGAAACACTGTGGATCACATCCCTCTGTGGATCACATCCCTCTGGTGAACAAACACTGTGGATCACATCCCTCTGGTGAACAAACACTGCTGATCACATCCCTCTGTTGAACAAACACTGTGGATCACATCCCTCTGGTGAACAAACACTGTGGATCACATCCCTCTGGTGAAGAAACACTGCTGCTTTATGCTGAGATCATGGTCACCTAAACAGCAGCCCTCCCACGCTCCTCTCTCTCCCCCTCTTTTTCTCTCTCCCCTCTATCTCTCCTCTCCCTCCTCTCTCTCTCTTCCTCCCTCTCTCTCTCTCTCTCCTATCTCTTATTCTCTCCCACCTCTCTCTCTCCCACCTCTCTCTCTCCTCTCTCACTCTCTCTCTCCCTTCTGTCTCGTTCTCTCCCCCTCTCTTTCTCTATTTCTCTCCCTCCTCTCTTTCTCTCCCTCCTCTCTCCCTCATCTCTCTCCCTCTCTCTCTCTCCTCCTCCTGAATAGAATGGACTCTCATAGCAGCTGACCTGAAAATACACTGGATTGTGACTATAATGACATACTACACGATGATGATGATGACAGAGCCACTGACCAGTAACCAAATTACTGTCCCCTTGGTGCGATCGACCCTGCAGTGCTCCCTAAAACTTCACCCACCCATCCAGCCTAGCATACTCCAGCCCGCTCTCCAGGCCACATGAGTAGCTTGTGGACCAGCAGGGATGCTAGTTCCCATGTTCAAGAGGAGCATAGCTCAGCCGTTCCCCTGATGTGTCTTCTTTACAGAGCAGAGAGGAATGCTGTGTGTGTGGACTGTGAATCTGGGGAGAGGGCAGCTGAGCACACTGACTATGACACATGGAGCTCAGCTTTGGGGATTCAGCTGCCCACGCCTTCTTCTCTCTCTGTCTCTGTCTCTCCCTCTCTCTCTCTCTGTCTCGTTCCTCTCTCTCCAACTCAATGTGTTTTTGTCCTCTTACACATTTCACAGTCCAGTCTGATCCTCCTTCCACCCCCTCAGCCCCCCTGACACACCATGGAACCTTGGTCCTGAAACATTAACCCGGCTAAGCTAATCTTTCCCCGGGGAAGGGTTTCGTGGATGCACTTCCCCTCTCCTCTGCAACTCCTGCGGAGCGCGGAAGGAAACACACCACTGAGGATGGAGAGCTAATTAAATTTCACAGCCGGTTCGCTGAATAGGTCCTGCTGCATAGATGTAGAGCACTGCTTTAGCTTCTTCCTCTGTGGTGTGTGTGTGTGTGTGTGTGTGTGTGTGTGTGTGTGTGTGTGTGTGTGTGTGTGTGTGTGTGTGTGTGTGTGTGTGTGTGTGTGTGTGTGTGTGTGTCTGTGTGTGTATGTGTCTGTGTGTGTGCGTGTGTGTGTGTGTGTGTGTGTGTGTGTGTGTGTGTGTGTGTGTGTGTGTGTGTGTGTGTGTGTGTGTGTGTGTGTCTGTGTGTGTGTGTGCGTGTGTGTGTGTGTGTATGTGTCTGTGTGTGTGTGTGTGTGTGTGTGTGTGTGTGTGTGTGTGTGTGTGTGTGTGTGTGTGTGTGTGTATGTGTCTGTGTGTGTGTGTGTGTGTGTGTGTGTGTGTACATATGTTTTTGGAGCGCACCCTGACCCATCCAGGGATCCAGCCCTGCGGGGGACAGAACAGGTGGTGAGCAGAAACTGGGATGAGTATTCTCTGTGCGTGTGTGTTTTGTAAGTGCAAACTTATGTGTGTGTGTGTGTGTGTGCAGCATGCCCGTGTGTGTGTTTTCTATGTGGATGCGTATATATGTGTGGGTGTTGGTTTGTGTGTGAGACAGCCGTTAACAGAAAGCTCATCAGCTGGCGACATAATATACTAATGCAACCAGCAAATAAAGGAAACGCTGCAGTAAAACTACTGGATGGAAAATACAACCAGCAGTAGAAAACAACAGACTGCAATAAGAGAATACAATGAACCAAAGATCATGTGCTCAAAGTTGAGGGGTAGGTGTTAAGGGGTAAGGGTAGGTGTTAAGGGGTAAGGGTAGGTGTTAAGGGGTAAGGGTAGGTGGTAAGGGTAGGTGTTAAGGGGTAAGGGTAGGTGTTAAGGGGTAGGGTTAGGTGTTAAGGGGTAAGGGTAGGTGTTAAGGGGTAAGGGTTAAGGGTAAGGGTTAGGGGTAAGGGGTTGAGGGTAGGTGTTAAGGGGTAAGGGTAGGTGTTAAGGGGTAGGGTAGGTGTTAAGGGGTAAGGGTAGGTGTTAAGTGGTAAGGGTAGGTGTTAAGGGGTAACGGTTGAGGGGTAGGTGTTAAGGGGTAAGGGTTGAGGGGTAGGTGTTAAGGGGTAAGGGTAGGTGTTAAGTGGTAAGTGGTAAGGGTAGGTGTTAAGGGGTAAGGGTAGGTGTTAAGGGTAGGTAAGGGGTAGGTGTTAAGGGGTAAGGGTAGGTGTTAAGGGGTAAGGGTAGGTGTTAAGGGGTACCCCTTAACACTTAAGGGGTAGGTGTTAAGGGGTAAGGGTTAACACTTACCCCTTAACACTTAACACCTACCCTTACCCCTGTGTAACACCTACCCTTAGGTGTTAACACCTACCCTTACCCCTTAACACTTACCCCTTAACACTGTTACCCCTTAACACCTACCCTTACCCCTTAACACTTACCCCTTAACACCTACCCTTACCCCTTAACACTTGTTAACACTTACCCTTGTTAACACCTACCCTTACCCCTTAACACTTACCCCTTAACACTTACCCTTACCCCTTAACACCTACCCTTACCCCTTAACACTTACCCCTCAACTCTTACCACTTAACCCTACCCTTACCCCTTAACACTTACCCCTTAACACCTACCCTTACCCTTAACACCTATCCTTACCCCTTAACACCTACCCTTACCCCTTAACACCTACCCTTACCCCTTAACACTTACCCTTAACACTTACCCCTTAACACCTACCCTTACCCCTAATACTTACCCCTTAACACCTACACTTACCCCTTAACACCTACCCTTACCCCTTAACACCTACCCTTACCCCTTAACACTTACCCCTTAACACTTACCCTTACCCCTTAACACCTACCCTTACCCCTTAACACTTACCCTTACCCCTTAACACTTACCCCTTAACACTTACCCTTACCCCTTAACACCTACCCTTACCCCTTAACACTTACCCCTTAACACCTACACTTACCCCTTAACACCTACCCTTACCCCTTAACACCTACCCTTACCCCTTAACACTTACCCCTTAACACTTACCCCTTAACACCTACCCTTACCCCTTAACACTTACCCCTTAACACCTACACTTACCCCTTAACACCTACCCTTACCCCTTAACACCGGCCTTACCCCTTAACACTTACCCCTTAACACTTACCCCTTAACACCTACCCTTACCCCTTAACACCTACCCTTACCCCTTAACACCTACCCTTACCCCTTAACACTTACCCCTTAACACCTACCCTTACCCCTTAACACCTACCCTTACCCCTTAACACTTACCCCTTAACACTTACCCCTTAACACCTACCCTCAACTCATACCCTTACCCTTAACACTTACCCTTAACACTTACCCTTACCCCCCTTAACACCTACCCTTACCCCTTAACACTTACCCCTTAACACTTACCCCTTAACACCTACCCCTCAACTCTTACCCTTACCCCTTAACACCTACCCTCAACTCTTACCCCTAACCCTACCCTTACCCCATAACACTTACCCTTACCCTTAACACCTACCCTTACCCCTTAACACTTACCCTTACCCCTTAACACCTACCCTTACCCCTTAACACCTACCCTTACCCCTTAACACCTACCCTTACCCCTTAACACTTACCCTTACCCCTTAACACTACCCTTACCCCTTAACACTTACCCCTCAAACCTAAGGTGTAAGGGTGTAATGGGGTATTGGGGTAACTAAGTAAGGATGTAGAGTGACATGCAAGAGGAGAAAACCATTGAGAAAAGACAATGAACAATAGTGAGGCTCACCCAGGTGATGTGTGACAGGGTGGGCAGCAGGCTCTGTGGGTAGCACCACCAGCTGGGTAGACGGGTCCTGAGGCAGAGGCAGCACAGGCTGTAGAGACCCTGGCATGGCTGCAGAAAACCCTGGGGCGAGGTTCTGGTGAAGGGCTGAGTGGCCGATTCCTGCAACATCAGGAAGATGTTACAACAGATTCAGTAGCCATGTGTCGTTCATTACCAATACAGCTATACTGCAACACAGCCTGCAAAGGCAGCAACAGGACATGAAAAAGCAAGATGAAGACTGATCTAGACTACATCTGTAGACGTCTTATTGTTTTTTATTTATAGGGTGACACCAACACGTTGGTTATTATGGAAATAAAGTTTTCTGAATTTGAATCCAATTGAACTTTCTCACCGTAGGAGTGGCTTGTCATCCAGATAGAGGGACTTCCAGTGCTCGGCAGCCAATGGTGGTGGGCCGAGTGGGCGTGTGCATGTGCAGAGGGGTCTCCTAATTGGCCAGATTGTAGGGAAGTCCCACCCGGCACCATGAGGTGAGAGGTGATGTCACCGTGACAGCTGTTGGACGGATGGATCCTTGTGAAGTCCACTGGATCCTTATTATCCCTGAGATAGAACCATTGAGAGAGAAATGAGGAGAGACAGAAAACACAGAATAATATAGAGGAAGGTCAGAGTAGAGGAGGATGGTCAGAGTAGAGGTGGAAGGTGAGAGTAGAGGAGGAAGGTGAGAGTAGAGGAAGAAGGTCCGAGTAGAGGAGGATGGTGAGAGTAGAGGAGGAAGGTCAGAGTAGAGGAAGAAGGTCAGAGTAGAGGAGGAAGGTGAGAGTAGAGGAGGATGGTGAGAGTAGAGGAGGATGGTCAGAGTAGAGGTGGAAGGTGAGAGTAGAGGAGGAAGGTGAGAGTAGAGGAAGAAGGTCCGAGTAGAGGAGGATGGTGAGAGTAGAGGAGGAAGGTCAGAGTAGAGGAAGAAGGTCAGAGTAGAGGAGGAAGGTGAGAGTAGAGGAGGAAGGTCAGAGTAGAGGAGGAAGGTCAGAGTAGAGGAGGAAGGTGAGAGTAGAGGAGGAAGGTCAGAGTAGAGGAGGATGGTGAGAGTAGAGGAGGAAGGTCAGAGTAGAGGAAGAAAATCAGAGTAGGCGAGGAAGGTGGGAGTAGAGGAGGAAGGTCAGAGTAGAGGAGGAAGGTCAGGAGAGGTGAGGAAGGTGAGAGAGGAGGATGGTGAGAGTAGAGGAGGAAGGTGAGAGTAGAGGAGGATGGTGAGAGTAGAGGAGGAGGTGAGAGTAGAGGAGGAAGGTCAGAGTAGAGGAGGAAGGTCAGAGAGTAGAGGAGGAAGGTCAGAGTAGAGGAGGAAGGTGAGAGTAGAGGAGGAAGGTCAGAGTAGAGGAGGAGGAAGGTGAGGAAGGTAGAGGAGGATGGTCAGAGTAGAGGAGGAAGGTGAGAGTAGAGGAGGATGGTCAGAGTAGAGGAGGATGGTGAGAGTAGAGGAGGAAGGTGAGAGTAGAGGAGGAAGGTCAGAGTAGAGGAGGAAGGTGAGAGTAGAGGAGGAAGGTCAGAGTAGAGGAGGAAGGTCAGAGTAGAGGAGGAAGGTCAGAGTAGAGGAGGAAGGTGAGAGTAGAGGAGGAAGGTCAGAGTAGAGGAGGAAGGTGAGAGTAGAGGAGGATGGTGAGAGTAGAGGAGGAAGGTGAGAGTAGAGGAGGAAGGTCAGAGTAGAGGAGGAAGGTGAGAGTAGAGGAGGAAGGTGAGAGTAGAGGAGGATGGTGAGAGTAGAGGAGGAAGGTGAGAGTAGAGGAGGAAGGTGAGAGTAGAGGAGGAAGGTGAGAGTAGAGGAGGAAGGTGAGAGTACAGGAGGAAGGTGAGAGTAGAGGAAGACACCTATTTGAAGACCTGTTTTTGACACTACAGTGTTACGGTAGCTAGTAATGAGTCTAGGAGCGGCTGTTAACTAACTGTAAACAACTTTAACTGTGGGGTGAAACAATACACTTATTTACTGTTAGGTAGATACCGTTACCACTCTATGCTAGCAAACACAACGCTGCCTCCAAAACTGGTAGGGTGTCTCCAGGAATGATATGTTTACATGTTGCTGTTTGTGACATATCCTCTTTCCAAGCGTATAGTGACGGCCTTGGTAGGTCTACGTTTTGTTCTTGTTGACGTCTGTAATCAGAAAGTTGCCCGGCTGTGTATGATGATGTCATATTGGTGAGTAACATCAGACTGAGTCTCACCTGATGTAGGCCTCTCTGTCTCGGTCCAGGCAGGTCAGACCCATCCGCTCTCCACTCATCCTCTTCCTCTCCTCCTCTCCTGCAGGGTCTGAGGGATACATGGAGCGAGGAGGTCCTAGGAGACAAATATCAGTTCAGGGAGAAGTCTTCACCACCTTTCCCCTGATGAGCCCTAACCCCCAACACGCAGTCTCTGCACCTCACAAATATCTATCTAAAACTAACCTCAAGGGTGGAATCTCTACATAACTCTAACATTAAGGGTGGAATCTCTACATAACTCTAACATTAAGGGTGGAATCTCTACCTAACTCTAACATTAAGGGTGGAATCTCTACATAACTCTAACATTAAGGGTGGAATCTCTACATAACTCTAACATTAAGGGTGGAATCTCTACCTAACTCTAACATTAAGGGTGGAATCTCTACCTAACTCTAACATTAAGGGTGGAATCTCTATATAACTCTAACATTAAGGGTGGAATCTCTACATAACTCTAACATTAAGGGTGGAATCTCTACCTAACTCTAACATTAAGGGTGGAATCTCTACATAACTCTAACATTAAGGGTGGAATCTCTACATAACTCTAACATTAAGGGTGGAATCTCTAACACTAAGTCTTCTGTGCCATTAACTTACTCTCCCCCCGTTACCAATGTGTCTTGCTTAAAAATAAAAACAATAGATATAGTTATAGGAGCCCAAAGAAAACAACAATAATAATAAAAATAAATAAATTGTCGATTGTCTATTCAGATAGCAGCTGGTAAGACAGCTAACGGTTAGCAGGCGCAGATACCAGGCTTTCAGAGTACTTGTCGCAGCGGAGAGAGCCAGCGAGATCTCCTTCGGGTAGAATAATCAGCCAGTCAAGTTGTGAAAACCCGAGTGGTGAGCTCCACGTAGAGCAATAAAAGCAGGTCCCGGATAGTGACTGCTTAGCCAGGAGTGATTGATGGAACTCAGGAGTGATTAGCCGGAGCTGGCTAGCTCGGAATAGTGATGTTTGCTCCGGAGATCAGCGAAAGCCGATAGTCACACGGATAGCAACTAGCTAGCTGTGAGATCAGGTATGAATGTCAGAGTTAGCGGTTTGAAATCAGGGACATGGAAAAATTATGGTCCCGATGTTCCGTTTTCGACCGCGCTGCGCCAGTACAAAACTGGCAATAGATTTTTCGAGCTAAAGGATAGGCTGATGACCACAAGCCGTGGTTGGCTGAATACTAACGATTAGCCAGTAAAGCTAACTAGCTTCTGATTAGCTTCTGGATTAGCTTCTGGCTGGTTTCAGGCTAGCTTCTTGGATTTCTGGCTAGCTTCTTGGAGGATTACAGATTTGAGGTAAATAATACTTTTTTATAAATATAAATTGTGGTAAAAGCGGGTTGCAGGAGTGTTTGAAAGATGAGTTTATGGAAATAAAAAATATATAAAAGGTATGTGAAAAAAGTTGTAAAT
>NW_024609073.1:100000-104397 GCF_018296145.1 Oncorhynchus tshawytscha | reverse complement strand
GTTACATTACCACCCATACCACTACTACTACCACCACCACTAACCTGTTACCATTACCACCCATACCACTACTACCACCACTACCTGTTACCACCACACCATAACCTGTTACCATTACCACCCATACCACTACTACTACCACCACCATCACTAACCTGTTACCATTACCACCCATACCACTACTACCACCACCACTAACCTGTTACCATTACCACCCATACCACTACTACCACCACCACTAACCTGTTACCATTACCACCCCACTACTACACCACCACTAACCTGTTACCATTACCACCCATACCACTACTACTACTGTTACCATTACCACCCATACCACTACTACCACCACCACTAACCTGTTACCATTACCACCCATACCACTACTACTACCACCACCACTAACCTGTTACCATTACCACCCATACCACTACTACTACCACCACTAACCTGTTACCATTACCACCCATACCACTACTACTACCACCACCACCACTAACCTGTTACCATTACCACCCATACCACTACTACCACCACCACTAACCTGTTACCATTACCACCCATACCACTACTACTACCACCACCACTAACCTGTTACCATTACCACCCATACCACTACTACTACCACCACCACTAACCTGTTACCATTACCACCCATACCACTACTACCACCACCACAACCTACCATTACCACTACTACTACCACCACCACCACTAACCTGTTACCATTACCACCCATACCACTACTACCACCACCACCACTAACCTGTTACCATTACCACCCATACCACTACTACTACCACCCACTAACCTGTTACCATTACCACCCATACCACTACTACTACCACCACACTAACCTGTTACCATTACCACCCATACCACTACTACTACACCACCATCACTAACCTGTTACCATTACCACCCATACCACTACTACTACCACCACCACTAACCTGTTACCATTACCACCCATACCACACTACTACTACCTGTTACCATTACCACCCATACCATTGTTACCATTACCACCCATACCACTACTACTACCACCACCACTAACCTGTTACCATTACCACCCATACCACTACTACTACTACCACCACTAACCTGTTACCATTACCACCCATACCACTACTACTACCACCACTAACCTGTTACCATTACCACCCATACCACTACTACTACCACCACTAACCTGTTACCATTACCACCCATACCACTACTACTACCACCACCACCACTAACCTGTTACCATTACCACCCATACCACTACTGCCACCCCATTACCACCACCATCACTAACCTGTTACCATTACCACCCCACTACCACCACCACTAACCTGTTACCATTACCACCATACCACTAACCTGTTACCAACCTTTACCATTACCCCCATACCACTACTACTACACCACCACACTAACCTGTTACCATTACCACCCATACCACTACTACCACCACCACCATCTAACCTGTTACCATTACCACCCATACCACTACTACTACCACCACCATCACTAACCTGTTACCATTACCACCCATACCACTACTACTACCACCACCACTAACCTGTTACCATTACCACCCATACCACTACTACCACCACTAACCTGTTACCATTACCACCCATACCACTACTACCACCACCACTAACCTGTTACCATTACCACCCATACTACCACTACTACCACCACCACTAACCTGTTACCATTACCACCCATACCACTACTATTACCACCACTAACCTGTTACCATTACCACCCATACCACTACTATTACCACCACCACCACTAACCTGTTACCATTACCACCCATACCACTACTACCACCACCACTAACCTGTTACCATTACCACCCATACCACTACTACCACCACCACCACTAACCTGTTACCATTACCACCCATACCACTACTATACCACCACCATCACTAACCTGTTACCATTACCACCCATACCACTACTATTACCACCACCATCACTAACCTGTTACCATTACCACCCATACCACTACTACTACCACCACCACTAACCTGTTACCATTACCACCCATACCACTACTACTACCACCATCACTAACCTGTTACCATTACCACCCATACCACTACTACTACCACCACCACCAACCTGTTACCATTACCACCCACCACTACTACCACTACCTACCACCACCACTAACCTGTTACCATTACCACCCATACCACTACTATTACCACCACCACCACTAACCTGTTACCATTACCACCCATACCACTACTATTACCACCACTAACCTGTTACCATTACCACCCATACCACTACTACCACCACACTAACCTGTTACCATTACCACTACCACTACCACCA
Organism: Oncorhynchus tshawytscha; assembly: GCF_018296145.1. Lineage (NCBI taxonomy): Eukaryota > Metazoa > Chordata > Actinopteri > Salmoniformes > Salmonidae > Oncorhynchus > Oncorhynchus tshawytscha. The sequence continues at coordinate 102,051 of NW_024609073.1, read as the reverse complement.
CCACCACTAACCTGTTACCATTACCACCCATACCACTACTACCACCACCACCACTAACCTGTTACCATTACCACCCATACCACTACTACCCACCACCACACTAACCTGTTACCATTACCACCCATACTACCACTACTACCACCACCACTAACCTGTTACCATTACCACCCATACCACTACTACTACCACCACCACCACCCAACCTGTTACCATTACCACCCATACCACTACTAACTACCATACCACCACTAACCTGTTACCATTACCACCCATACCACTACAACTACTACTACCACCACCACTACACTAACCTGTTACCATTACCAGTGTACCACTACTACTACTACCACCACTAACCTGTTACTATGCAGACCCATACCACTACTACTACCACCACCACTAACCTGTTACCTGTTGTTATCCAGTGTCCCTCAGGCTGTGGCTAATACACTGTTTACTATGCAGACCCATACCACTACTACTACCACCACCACTAACCTGTTACCTGTTGTTATCCAGTGTCCCTCAGGCTGTGGCTAATACACTGTTTGGCTGCAAGAGGAGCTCCTTCGCCCCATGAGTATTTTTAGTTTTTCCTCTGGGTTTAATGAGTTAAAATGTGGGATAAATGTATTAATTTCTGTGAATAATGAATCTCTTTGTGATGAATATTTATCACAGTAAAGGAGAAAGTGTATCACTGTTTCTACCTCCTCTGTCATGCAGTGACCACTAACACGCTCCTCTTTGGGTAGCCATGTCTTTTTATGTCTGCCGGTTTCTATTGCCAATCGGTGGTCACTCAGCCTGTTGGTCACTCAGCCTGTTGGTCACCCAGCCTGTACTCAGCCTGTTGGTCATCTGTCTCACCCAGCCTGTACTTGTATCTGTCTCTGACAGAGTAGAGATAATCAGCCTGTTGGTCACTCAGCCTGTACTTAGTAAGGATCTGTCTCTGACAGAGTAGAGATAATCAGCCTGGTGGTCACTCAGCCTGTACTTGGTAAGGATCTGTCTCTGACAGAGTAGAGATAATCAGCCTGTTGGTCACTTGTACTTGGTAAGGAACTGTCTCTGAGACAGAGTAATCAGATAACTCAGCCTGTTGGTCACCCAGCCTGTACTTGGTAAGGATCTGTCTCTGCTTCGTATCTCAGACAGAGTAGAGATAATCAGCCTGTTGGTCACTCAGCCTGTACTTGGTAAGGAACTGTCTCTGACAGAGTAGAGATAATCACCCTGGTGGTCACTCAGCCTGTTGGTCACCCAGCCTGTACTTGGTAAGGATCTGTCTCTGCTTCGTATCTCAGACAGAGTAGAGATAATCAGCCAATTCATATTCTCTGTTTAGGGTCAGATAGTAATTTAGTCGGCTTTGGGACTTTGTTTGGTTTTTCCAATGTTGTAAATATGAATCCTTTGATTGGTTTTGCTCAGAACGTGACTCTTGGGTTTGAAGGGCTTTAAATTGTATTTGGATGTAACTTTAATCATCTTTTTCTGTATTTTCATTACTACTGGAAAGAGGCCCAATTCTGCCCTACAGGCATCAGAGGCCCAATTCTGCCCTACAGGCATCAGAGGCCCAATTCTGCCCTACAGGCATCAGAGGCCCAATTCTGCCCTACAGGCATTAGAGGCCCAATTCTGCCCTACAGGCTTTAGAGGCCCAATTCTGCCCTACAGGCATTAGAGGCCCAATTCTGCCCTACAGGCATCAGAGGCCCAATTCTGCCCTACAGGCATTAGAGGCCCAATTCTGCCCTACAGGCATTAGAGGCCCAATTCTGCCCTACAGGCATCAGAGGCCCAATTCTGCCCTACAGGCATTAGAGGCCCAATTCTGCCCTACAGGCATTAGAGGCCCAATTCTGCCCTACAGGCATTAGAGGCCCTCCAATTCTGCCCTACAGGCATTAGAGGCCCAATTCTGCCCTACAGGCTTTAGAGGCCCAATTCTGCCCTACAGGCATTAGAGGCCCAATTCTGCCCTACAGGCATTAGAGGCATTAGAGGCCAATTCTGCCCTACAGGCATTAGAGGCCCAATTC
>NW_024609073.1:90000-92500 GCF_018296145.1 Oncorhynchus tshawytscha | reverse complement strand
CCTTCCACCCAGGACAACGGAATGGATCCCAGCTGGCGACCCAAAACAACGACTTCGTAAAAGGGGGAAACGAAGCGGTCTTCTGGTCAGACTCCGGAGACGGGCACATCGTGCACCACTCCCTAGCATTCTTCTTGCCAATGTCCAGTCTCTTGACAACAAGGTTGATGAAATCCGAGCAAGGGTAGCATTCCAGAGGGACATCAGAGACTGTAACGTTCTTTGCTTCACGGAAACATGGCTCGCTATCGGAGTCGGTGCAGCCAGCGGGTTTCTCCACACATCGCGCCGACAGAAACAAACATCTTTCTGGTAAGAAGAGGGGCGGGGGCGTATGCTTTATGGTTAACGAGACGTGGTGTAGTCACAACAACATACAGGAACTCAAGTCCTTCTGTTCACCTGATTTAGAATTCCTCACAATCAAATGTAGACCGCATTATCTACCAAGAGAATTCTCTTCGATTATAATCACAGCCGTATATATCCCCCCCCAAGCAGACACATCGAGGGCTCTGAACGAACTTTATTTGACTCTTTGCAAACTGGAATCCATATATCCTGAGGCTGCATTCATTGTAGCTGGGGATTTTAACAAGGCTAATCTGAAAACAAGACTCCCTAAATTGTATCAGCATATCGATTGCGCAACCAGGGCTGGTAAAACCTTGGATCATTGCTATTCTCACTTCCGCGATGCATATAAGGCATATAAGGCCCTGCCCCGCCGTTCTTTCGGAAAAGCTGACCACGACTCCATTTTGCTGATCCCTGCCTACAGACAGAAACTAAAACTAGAAGCTCCCACGCTGAGGTCTGTCCAACGCTGGTCCGACCAAGCTGACTCCACACTCCAAGACTGCTTCCATCACGTGGACTGGGAGATGTTTCGTATTGCGTCAGACAACAACATTGACGAATACGCTGATTCGGTGAGTGAGTTCATTAGAACGTGCGTTGAAGATGTCGTTCCCATAGCAACGATTAAAACATTCCCAAACCAGAAACTGTGGATTGATGGCAGCATTCGCGTGAAACTGAAAGTACGAACCACTGCTTTTAATCAGGGCAAGGTGACCGGAAACATGACCGAATACAAACAGTGTAACTATTCCCTCCGCAAGGCTATCAAACAAGATAAGCGTCAGTATAGAGACAAAGTAGAATCACAATTCAACGGCTCAGACACAAGAGGTATGTGGCAGGGTCTACAGTCAATCACGGACTACAGGAAGAAACCCAGCCCAGTCACGGACCAGGATGTCTTGCTCCCAGGCAGACTAAATAACTTCTTTGCCCGCTTTGAGGACACGCACGCCTCCAACTCAATCATCAAGTTTGCGGACGACACAACAGGGGTAGGCTTGATTACCAACAACGACGAGACGGCCTACAGGGAGGAGATGAGGGCCCTCGGAGTGTGGTGTCAGGAAAATAACCTCACACTCAACGTCAACAAAACTAAGGAGATGATTGTGGACTTCAGGAAACAGCAGAGGGAACACCCCCCCATCCACATCGATGGAACAGTAGTGGAGAGGGTAGCAAGTTTTAAGTTCCTCGGCGAACACATCACGGACAAACTGAATTGGTCCACCCACACAGACAGCATCGTGAAGAAGGCGCAGCAGCGCCTCTTCAACCTCAGGAGGCTGAAGAAATTCAGCTTGTCACCAAAAGCACTCACAAACTTCTACAGATGCACAATCGAGAGCATCCTGGCGGGCTGTATCACCGCCTGGTACGGCAACTGCTCCGCCCACAACTGTAAGGCTCTCCAGAGGGTAGTGAGGTCTGCACAACGCATCACCGGGGGCAAACTACCTGCCCTCCAGGACACCTACACCACCCGATGTCACAGGAAGGCCATAAAGATCATCAAGGACAACAACCACCCGAGCCACTGCCTGTTCACCCCGCTATCATCCAGAAGGCAAGGTCAGTACAGGTGCATCAAAGCTGGGACCGAGAGACTGAAAAACAGCTTCTATCTCAAGGCCATCAGACTGTTAAACAGCCACCACTAACATTGAGTGGCTGCTGCCAACACACTGACTCAACTCCAGCCACTTTAATCATGGGAATTGATGGGAAATGATGTAAATATATCACTAGCCACTTTAAACAATGCTACCTAATATAATGTTTACATACCCTACATTACTCATCTCATATGTATATACTGTACTCTATATCATCGACTGCATCCTTATGTAATACATGTATCACTAGCCACTTTAACTATGCCACTTTGTTTACATACTCATCTCATATGTATATACTGTACTCAATACCATCTACTGTATCTTGCCTATGCCGCTCTGTACCATCACTCATTCATATATCTTTATGTACATATTCTTTATCCCCTTACACTTGTGTCTATAAGGTAGTAGTTTTGGAATTGTTAGTTAGATTACTTGTTGGTTATTACTGCATTGTCGGAACTAGAAGCACAAGCATTTCGCTACACTCGCATTATCATCTGCTAACCATGTGT
>NW_024609073.1:57500-85000 GCF_018296145.1 Oncorhynchus tshawytscha | reverse complement strand
AGGACAGCAGCACAATTAGACCCAACCAAATCATGACAAAACAAAAAGATAATTCTTTCCATTGTGTCAAGTAATTAACAAAACAACAGAGCAAACTAGAATGCTATTTGGCCCTAAACAGAGAGTACACAGCGGCAGAATACCTGACCACTGTGACTGACCCAAAATTAAGGAAAGCTTTGACTATGTACAGACTCAGCGAGCATAGCCTTGCTATTGAGAAAGGCCGCCGTAGGCAGACATGGCTCTCAAGAGAAGACAGGCTATGTGCTCACTGCCCACAAAATGAGGTGGAAACTGAGCTGCACTTCCTAACCTCCTGCCCAATGTATGACCATATTAGAGAGACATATTTCCCTCAGATTACACAGATCCACAAAGAATTCGAAAACAAATCCAATTTTGAAAAACTCCCATATCTACTGGGTGAAATACCACCGTCTGCCATCACAGCAGCAAGATTTGTGACCTGTTGCCATGAGAAAAGGGCAACCAGTGAAGAACAAACACCATTGTAAATACAACCCATATTTATGCTTATTTATTTTATCTTGTGCCCTTTACCATTTGTACATTGTTAAAACACTGTATATATATATATATAATAATATAATATGACATTTGTAATGTCTTTATTGTTTTGAAACTTCTGTATGTGTGATGTCTACTGTTAATTTTTATTGTTTATTTCACTTTATATATTCACTTTGTATGTTGTCTACCTCACTTGCTTTGGCAATGTTAACACATGTTTCCCATGCCAAAAAGCCCTATGGATTGAATTTGATATAGAGAGAGGAGGGAGGGAGACAAAGATAGAGACTAGAGGAGAGGAGAGGAGAGGAGAGGAGAGGAGAGGAGAGGAGAGGAGAGGAGAGGAGAGGAGAGGAGAGGAGAGGAGAGGAGAGGAGAGGAGAGGAGAGGAGAGGAGAGGAGAGGAGAGGAGAGGAGAGGAGAGGAGAGGAGAGGTGTTCCCATTCCATCGCTCACCGGGTTAGGGAGGGGAACTGTATCAGGCCACCGTAACCCTGGAGATTCATAAGTGATTGTTGCTATGGAGACACACAATGAGGGAACATTTGGATATTTGTCTTTAAGCTCTTCCCCCCTTTCCCCATGTTTAATGGACGGGGAGGGAGGAGGAGGAGGAGGAGGAGTAGGAAGAGGAAGAGGAAGAGGAGGTCTGACTACTTCATGAAATACCACTCTGGCTTAATCTTGTCTGCAAACATCTGAAGACAAGGTGCATTGTGGGTTCACCAGCCCGAGCACTGAGAGTGTACAGGAGAATAACAAACTGTAATACACACACACACACACACACAGACACACACACAGACACACACACACACACACACACACACACAGACACACACACACACACACACACACACACAACAACACACACACACACACACACACACACACACACACAACACACACACACACACACGCACACACAAACTCACTGAACTAAACCTAGTCCTGAACTAAAAGGCTTGCAATGACACTGCTCTACTGGCGCTCGGTGACAGACAATCAGATCTAAACAACCACACATCATCATAAACATCAGTGTGTGTGTGTGTGTGTGTGTGTTGTGTGTGTGTGTGTGTGTGTGTGTGTGTGTGTGTGTGTGTGTGTGTGTGTGTGTGTGTGTGTGTGTGTGTCTGTGTGTGTGTGTGTGTGTGTGTGTGTGTGTGTGTGTGTGTGTGTGTGTGTGTGTGTGTGTGTGTGTGTGTGTGTGTGTGTGTGTGTGTGTGTGTGTGTGTGTGTGTGTGTGTGTGTGTGTGTGTGTGTGTGTGTGTGTGTGTGTGTGTGCCCGCCAGTATAAAGGATATGGGTGGCAGACAGCCTTGATGCACCAGCAGCGAGGTGGGGAGGTCTGGGAGAGACGAAACAGAACCACGGGGTAGAGAGAAGGGTACGGGAGCTCCTCCTCTTCCTCACCTGTCTGTCCCCGACCCTCAGACCTCTGTCCCGGTAAAGGGACCCTCACCCTTTCCTTCTCCTCTTCCTCCGGTTCTCTCTCCTCCTCTTCCTCCGGTTCTCTCTCCCCCCGTCAGTCATGACTGAACCTGTAGAAAGACCGAGAAATGGTCACTGTTACAGTATCACAACTAGAAACATTATGTCACGGTCTGTTACAGACACTGTTACAGTATCACAACTAGAAACATTATGTCACGGTCTGTTACAGTATCACAACTAGAAACATTATGTCACAGTCTGTTACAGTATCACAACTAGAAACATTATGTCACGGTCTGTTACAGTATCACAACTAGAAACATTATGTCACGGTCTGTTACAGTATCACAACTAGAAACATTATGTCACAATCTGTTACAGACACTGTTACAGTATCACAACTAGAAACATTATGTCACGGTCTGTTACAGTATCACAACTAGAAACATTATGTCACGGTCTGTTACAGACACTGTTACAGTATCACAACTAGAAACATTATGTCACGGTCTGTTAAAGACACTGTTACAGTATCACAACTAGAAACATTATGTCACGGTCTGTTACAGTATCACAACTAGAAACATTATGTCACGGTCTGTTACAGAATCACAACTAGAAACATTATGTCACGGTCTGTTACAGTATCACAACTAGAAACATTATGTCACGGTCAGTTACAGTATCACAACTAGAAACATTATGTCACGGTCTGTTACAGTATCACAACTAGAAACATTATGTCACGGTCTGTTACAGACACTGTTACAGTATCACAACTAGAAACATTATGTCACAGTCTGTTACAGACACTGTTACAGTATCACAACTAGAAACATTATGTCACGGTCTGTTACAGTATCACAACTAGAAACATTATGTCACGGTCTGTTACAGTATCACAACTAGAAACATTATGTCACGGTCTGTTACAGACACTGTTACAGTATCACAACTAGAAACATTATGTCACGGTCTGTTACAGTATCACAACTAGAAACATTATGTCACGGTCTGTTACAGTATCACAACTAGAAACATTATGTCACGGTCTGTTACAGTATCACAACTAGAAACATTATGTCACGGTCTGTTACAGTATCACAACTAGAAACATTATGTCACGGTCTGTTACAGTATCACAACTAGAAACATTATGTCACGGTCTGTTACAGTATCACAACTAGAAACATTATGTCACGGTCTGTTACAGTATCACAACTAGAAACATTATGTCACGGTCTGTTACAGTATCACAACTAGAAACATTATGTCACGGTCTGTTACAGACACTGTTACAGTATCACAACTAGAAACATTATGTCACAGTCTGTTACAGACACTGTTACAGTATCACAACTAGAAACATTATGTCACAGTCTGTTACAGACACTGTTACCGTATCACAACTAGAAACATTATGTCACGGTCTGTTAAAGACACTGTTACAGTATCACAACTAGAAACATTATGTCACGGTCTGTTACAGTATCACAACTAGAAACATTATGTCACGGTCTGTTACAGTATCACAACTAGAAACATTATGTCACGGTCTGTTACAGTATCACAACTAGAAACATTATGTCACGGTCTGTTACAGTATCACAACTAGAAACATTATGTCACGGTCTGTTACAGACACTGTTACAGTATCACAACTAGAAACATTATGTCACGGTCTGTTACAGTATCACAACTAGAAACATTATGTCACGGTCTGTTACAGACACTGTTACAGTATCACAACTAGAAACATTATGTCACGGTCTGTTACAGTATCACAACTAGAAACATTATGTCACGGTCTGTTACAGTATCACAACTAGAAACATTATGTCACGGTCTGTTACAGACACTGTTACAGTATCACAACTAGAAACATTATGTCACGGTCTGTTACAGTACACAACTAGAAACATTATGTCACGGTCTGTTACAGTATCACAACTAGAAACATTATGTCACGGTCTGTTACAGACACTGTTACAGTATCACAACTAGAAACATTATGTCACGGTCTGTTACAGTATCACAACTAGAAACATTATGTCACGGTCTGTTACAGTATCACAACTAGAAACATTATGTCAGTATCACAACTAGAAACATTATGTCACGGTCTGTTACAGTATCACAACTAGAAACATTATGTCACGGTCTGTTAGACACTGTTAGTATCACAACTAGAAACATTATGTCACGGTCTGTTACAGTATCACAACTAGAAACATTATGTCACGGTCTGTTACAGACACTGTTACAGTATCACAACTAGAAACATTATGTCACGTCTGTTACAGACACTGTTACAGTATCACAACTAGAAACATTATGTCACGGTCTGTTACAGACACTGTTACAGTATCACAACTAGAAACATTATGTCACGGTCTGTTAAAGACAATGTTACAGTATCACAACTAGAAACATTATGTCACGGTCTGTTACAGTATCACAACTAGAAACATTATGTCACGGTCTGTTACAGAATCACAACTAGAAACATTATGTCACAGTCTGTTACAGAATCACAACTAGAAACATTATGTCACGGTCTGTTACAGACACTGTTACAGTATCACAACTAGAAACTTTATGTCACAGTCTGTTACAGACACTGTTACAGTATCACAACTAGAAACATTATGTCACGGTCTGTTACAGTATCACAACTAGAAACATTATGTCACGGTCTGTTACAGTATCACAACTAGAAACATTATGTCACGGTCTGTTACAGTATCACAACTAGAAACATTATGTCACGTTCTGTTACAGACACTGTTACAGTATCACAACTAGAAACATTATGTCACAGTCTGTTACAGACATCACACGGTCTGTTACTAGAAACATTATGTCACGGTCTGTTACAGTATCACAACTAGAAACATTATGTCACGGTCTGTTACAGACACTGTTACAGTATCACAACTAGAAACATTATGTCACAGTCTGTTACAGACACTGTTACAGTATCACAACTAGAAACATTATGTCACGGTCTGTTACAGTATCACAACTAGAAACATTATGTCACGGTCTGTTACAGTGAAACATTATGTCACGGTCTGTTACAGTATCACAACTTATGACACTGTTACAGTATCACAACTAGAAACATTATGTCACGGTCTGTTACAGTATCACAACTAGAAACATTATGTCACGGTCTGTTACAGACACTGTTACAGTATCACAACTAGAAACATTATGTCACGGTCTGTTACAGTATCACAACTAGAAACATTATGTCACGGTCTGTTACAGTATCACAACTAGAAACATTATGTCACGGTCTGTTACAGTATCACAACTAGAAACATTATGTCACGGTCTGTTACAGTATCACAACTAGAAACATTATGGCACGGTCAGTTACAGTATCACAACTAGAAACATTATGTCACGGTCTGTTACAGTATCACAACTAGAAACATTATGTCATGGTCTGTTACAGTATCACAACTAGAAACATTATGTCACGGTCTGTTACAGACACTGTTACAGTATCACAACTAGAAACATTATGTCACAGTCTGTTACAGACACTGTTACAGTATCACAACTAGAAACATTATGTCACGGTCTGTTACAGTATCACAACTAGAACAACTAGAAACATTATAGAAACATTATGTCACGGTCTGTTAAAGACACTGTTACAGTATCACAACTAGAAACATTATGTCACGGTCTGTTACAGTATCACAACTAGAAACATTATGTCACGGTCTGTTACAGTATCACAACTAGAAACATTATGTCACGGTCTGTTACAGTATCACAACTAGAAACATTATGTCTGTTACAGACACTGTTACAGTATCACAACTAGAAACATTATGTCACGGTCTGTTACAGTATCACAACTAGAAACATTATGTCACGGTCTGTTACAGACACTATCACAACTAGAAACATTATGTCACGGTCTGTTACAGTATCACAGACTTAGAAACATTATGTCACGGTCTGTTACAGTATCACAACTAGAAACATTATGTCACGGTCTGTTACAGTATCACAACTAGAAACATTATGTCACGGTCTGTTACAGTATCACAACTAGAAACATTATGTCACAGTATCACAACTAGAAACATCTGTTACAGTATCACAACTAGAAACATTATGTCACGGTCTGTTACAGTATCACAACTAGAAACATTATGTCACGGTCTGTTACAGTTACAGACACTGTTACAGTATCACAACTAGAAACATTATGTCACGGTCTGTTACAGTATCACAACTAGAAACATTATGTCAGATGGATCTAGAAACATTATGTCAAGACAGTATCACAACTAGAAACATTATGTCACAGTCTGTTACAGATCACAACTAGATTTGAAGACACTTCTGGTTGGACATCTGTTAAAGACACACTCTGGTAGATGGACATCTGTTAAAGACACATTCTGGTAGATGGACATCACATTCTGGTAGATGGACATCTGTTAAAGACACATTCAGGTACATGGACATCTGTTAAAGACATTCTGGTAGATGGACATCTGTTAAAGACACACTCTGGTAGATGGACATCTGTTAAAGACACATTCAGGTAGATGGACATCTGTTAAAGACACATTCTGGTAGATGGACATCACATTCAGGTAGATGGACATCTGTTAAAGACAAATTCTGGTAGATGGACATCTGTTAAAGACACATTCAGGTAGATGGACATCTGTTAACGACACATTCAGGTAGATGGACATCTGTTAAAGACACATTCAGGTAGATGGACATCTGTTAAAGACAAATTCTGGTAGATGGACATCTGTTAAAGACACATTCTGGTAGATGGACATCTGTTAAAGACACATTCAGGTAGATGGACATCTGTTAAAGACACATTCTGGTAGATGGACATCTGTTAAAGACACTCTGGTAGATGGACATCTGTTAAAGACACATTCTGGTAGATGGACATCTGTTAAAGACACTCTGGTAGATGGACATCTGTTAAAGACACATTCTGGTAGATGGACATCTGTTAACGACACATTCAGGTAGATGGACATCTGTTAAAGACACTCTGGTAGATGGACATCTGTTAAAGACACACTCTGGTAGATGGACATCTGTTAAAGACACTCTGGTAGATGGACATCTGTTAAAGACACATTCAGGTAGATGGACATCTGTTAACGACACATTCAGGTAGATGGACATCTGTTAAAGACACATTCTGGTAGATGGACATCTGTTAAAGACACATTCTGGTAGATGGACATCTGTTAAAGACACTCTGGTAGATGGACATCTGTTAAAGACACACTCTGGTAGATGGACATCTGTTAAAGACACATTCTGGTAGATGGACATCTATTAAAGACATTCTAGAATTACAGACAGTGGATTCCAGAGGAAACTTTTAAAGGGCCAGTGTAGCCATTTTTTAAAATATCAATATCAAATCATTTCTGGTGAACAATTAAGTACTTTACTGTGATTGTTTTCTATTTAAAATTGTCAAAAATAAACTAAAATTGTTTATTAGAAAAATAGAAATTTCTCAAGCAAGAATTTAGCTAGGACTGTCTGGGAATGAGGAGGGGAAAACTGAAAACTAGCTGTTATTGGCAGAGACGTTTGGAACTCTCTTATTGGTCCATTAACTAATTCATCGCTCGGTGATGTCATCAGGCAGGCCAAAATTCCATCCCACCAAAACAGGCTGAAATTTCAGGTCTTTTCAAAACAGCTCTTAACACTAAAAAGGAGCATTATCATAATTATCACAATTTCCAAACTATTATTCCAACCTCATAGTGTGGAAATATATATATAAAACACAGGGAAATGACCGTTTTGAATGCACTGGGCCTTTAACAGTCCACTTCTAAGTGATGACGGTCTGGTTTGAACTGGCTTCCCATATGGATTATCTAACACACACAACACATAACTGGGCCAAAGACAAACATGGCAACAAATGATGCCAAATGAACATGTATATCACATGAACCTGAAGACTGGAAATATTCCACACTGTGAGAGGTGAGGTAAAGAGGTACAACTTTAGACAGAAGATGACTATTATTCTACTGAGAGGTGAGGTAAAGAGATGACTATTATTCTACTGAGAGGTGAGGTAAAGAGATGACTATTATTCTACTGAGAGGTGAAGAGATGACTATTATTCTACTGAGAGGTGAAGAGATGACTATTATTCTACTGAGAGGTGAAGAGATGACTATTATTCTACTGAGAGGTGAAGAGATGACTATTATTCTACTGAGAGGTGAAGAGATGACTATTATTCTACTGAGAGGTGAAGAGATGACTATTATTCTACTAAGAGGTGAAGAGATGACTATTATTCTACTGAGAGGTGAAGAGATGACTATTATTCTACTGAGAGGTGAAGAGATGACTATTATTCTACTGAGAGGTGAGGTGAAGAGATGACTATTATTCTACTGAGAGGTGAGGTGAAGAGATGACTATTATTCTACTAAGAGGTGAAGAGATGACTATTATTCTACTGAGAGGTGAAGAGATGACTATTATTCTACTGAGAGGTGAAGAGATGACTATTATTCTACTGAGAGGTGAGGTGAAGAGATGACTATTATTCTACTGAGAGGTGAAGAGATGACTATTATTCTACTGAGAGGTGAAGAGATGACTATTATTCTACTGAGAGGTGAAGAGATGACTATTATTCTACTGAGAGGTGAAGAGATGACTATTATTCTACTAAGAGGTGAGGTGAAGAGATGACTATTATTCTACTGACAGGTGAAGAGATGACTATTATTCTACTGAGAGGTGAGGTGAAGAGATGACTATTATTCTACTGAGAGGTGAGGTGAAGAGATGACTATTATTCTACTAAGAGGTGAAGAGATGACTATTATTCTACTGAGAGGTGAAGAGATGACTATTATTCTACTGAGAGGTGAAGAGATGACTATTATTCTACTGAGAGGTGAAGAGATGACTATTATTCTACTAAGAGGTGAGGTGAAGAGATGACTATTATTCTACTGAGAGGTGAAGAGATGACTATTATTCTACTGAGAGGTGAGGTGAAGAGATGACTATTATTCTACTGAGAGGTGAGGTGAAGAGATGACTATTATTCTACTGAGAGGTGAAGAGATGACTATTATTCTACTGAGAGGTGAAGAGATGACTATTATTCTACTGAGAGGTGAGGTGAAGAGATGACTATTATTCTACTGAGAGGTGAAGAGATGACTATTATTCTACTGAGAGGTGAGGTGAAGAGATGACTATTATTCTACTGAGAGGTGAAGAGATGACTATTATTCTACTGAGAGGTGAGGTGAAGAGATGACTATTATTCTACTGAGAGGTGAAGAGATGACTATTATTCTACTGAGAGGTGAAGAGATGACTATTATTCTACTGAGAGGTGAGGTGAAGAGATGACTATTATTATTCTAGAATACAGTCCCATACACAAACTACAAAGTACAAAAGGGAAAATAAGTCAGAAGTTTACATACACCTTAGCCAAATACATTTAAACTCAGTTTTTCACAATTCCTGACATTTAATCTCAGTAAAAATTCCCTGTCTTAGGCCAGTTAGGATCACCACTTTATTTCAAGAATGTGAAATGTCAGAATAATAGTAGAGAGAATGATTTATGTCAGCTTTTATTTCTTTCATCACATTCCCAGTGGGTCAGAAGTTTACATACACTCAATTAGTATTTGGTATCATTGCCTTTAAATTGTTTAACTTGGGTCAAACGTTTCAGGTAGCCTTCCACAAGCTTCACACAATAAGTTGGGTGAATTTTGGCCCATTCCTCCTGACAGAGCTGGTGTAACTGAATCAGGTTTGTAGGCCTCCATGCTCACACACGCTTTTTTTCAGTTCTGCCCACAAATGTTCCACATGATTGAGGTCAGGGCTTTGCGATGGCCACTCCAATACCTTGACGTCGTTGTCCTTAGCCCATTTTTCCATAACGTTGGAAATATGCTTGGGGTCATTGTCCATTTGGAAGACCCATTTGTGACCAAGCTTTAACTTCCTGACTGATGTCTTGAGATGTTGCTTCAATATATCCACATCATTTTCCTGCCATCTATTTTGTGAAGTGCACCAGTCCCTCCTGCAGCAAAGCACCCCCACAACATGATGCTGCCACCCTGTGCTTCACGGTTGGGATGGTGTTCTTTGGCTTGTAAGCCTCCCCCTTTATCCTCCAAACATAACGATGGTTATTATGGCCAAACAGTTACATATTTGTGGAGGTCTCCAATTTTTTTCTGAGGTCTTGGCTGATTTCTTTTGATTTTCGCAAGATGTCAAGCAAAGAGGCACTGAGTTTGAAGGTAGGCCTTGAAATACATTCACAGGTACACCTCCAATTGACCCAAATGTCAATTAGCCTATCAGAAGCTTCTACAGCCATGACATCATTTTCTGGAATATTCCAAGCTGTTTAAAGGCTCAGTCAACTTAGTGTATGTAAACTTCTGAACCACTGGAATTGTGATACAGTGAATTATAAGTGGAATATTCTGTCTGTAAACAATTGTTGGAAAAATTGCTTGTGTCATGCACAAAGTAGATGTCCTAACCGACTTGCCAAAACTATAGTTTGCTAACAAGAAATGTGTGGAGTGGTTAAACAAATAGTTTTAATGACTCCAACCTAAGTGTATGTAAACTTCCGACTTCAACTGTACATCATACAAGAAACAGATACATTGCAAGTAACATTACAGTGGAACAAATCTGTCAACACACAACAGACAGAGAAGATAGAGAGAGATTAAAAAGAAGGAGAGATACAGATAAAGAGATAGGGAGAGATGGAGAGAGAGATAGAGATAGAGAGAGGGAGAGAGAGAGAAAGAGGGAGAGGGAGAGAGAGAGAGAGAGAGAGAGGGAGAGAGAGAGGGAGAGAGAGAGAAAGAGGGAGAGGGAAGAGAGAGAGAGAGAGAGAGAGAGAGATGAGAGAGAGAAAGAGAGAGAGAGAGAGAGAGAGAGAGAGAGAGGAGAGAGAGGAAGAGAGAGAGAGAGAGAGAGAGAGAGAGAGAGAGAGAGAGAGAGAGAGGGAGAGAGAGAGAAAGAGAGAGAGAGAGAGAGAGAGGAGAGAGAGAGAGAGAGGGAGAGAGAGAGAGAGAGAGAGAGAGAGAGAGAGAGGGAGAGAGAGAGGGAGAGAGAGAGAAAGAGGGAGAGGGAGAGAGAGAGAGAGAGAGAGAGAGAGAGAGAGGAGAGAGAGAGAAAGAGAGAGAGAGAGAGAGAGAGAGAGAGAGAGAGAAGAGAGAGAGAGAGAGAGAGAGAGAGAGAGAGAGAGAGAGAGAGAGAGAGAGGGAGAGAGAGAGAAAGAAGAGAGAGAGAGAGAGAGAGAGAGAGAGAGAGAGAGAGGAGAGAGAGAGAGAGACAGAGAGAGAGAGAGAGACAGAGAGAGGGAGAGAGAGACAGAGAGAGAGAGAGAGAGACAGAGAGAGAGAGAGAGACAGAGAGAGGGAGAGAGAGAGAAAGAGAGAGAGAGAGAGAGAGAGGGAGAGAGAGAGAGAGACAGAGAGAGAGAGAGAGAGAGAGAGATAAATAAAAAGAGAAGGAGAGAACGGAGTAATGTTATAGTCCTTGGTTAGTTAGTTACCGGAGAGAGCCGTTGAGAGGAGAGTCCATCCGCTAGAGAGCTTCACTCCCGTAAACTCCGCAAACCGTGGTATTCCATCTGCGTGCTTCTGTTTCCCCAGTAATATCCGTTATCTGTTATCCAGCCACTGCTCTCGTCTCGCTGTCGGTGAGCTCCAGTTAAAATCCCAATATCCAACAGGGGAGAAAAACCTCACCAGTCACGTTGTCTCAAAGCACACCGCAGTCTCAGAGAAAGAGAGAGGTTTGGAACTTTAGAACCAAAACATACGGTCACACGGCCGGTAACGGAGGGTGTTCTAGTGCATCCCCGATCAGCTCCGCTCTGAAAGCCTGACAGCGCGAGTCACAAACCCGAGTTCAGCCGCACCCGGTGAAAGGCAGGACCACGTGACCGACCGACAGCCCTCCCTTCGCGCACAGGCTTACTGTACATCCAGGGAGCGCACGAGCCGAACAGCATCCGTCTGCCGATACAGTAGAAGAACCAGGCATCACACCGAGTCTCTCTGAACACAGCCCCGTCGGTCAACAAAGGGGCAGACCGGGATAGTGGAGGCTGCAAAGACCCTCCTGAGATCGTTGGTTATGTTCATACATGTAATAGAGGGTAATAGAGGGTAATAGTCACCACCTAGGAGAGAGACTGGGGCAGGAGGGTAATAGAGGGTAATAGTCACCACCTAGGAGAGAGACTGGGGCAGGAGGGTAATAGTCCCCACCTAGGAGAGAGACTGGGGCAGGAGGGTAATAGAGGGTAATAGTCACCACCTAGGAGAGAGACTGGGGCAGGAGGGTAATAGTCCCCACCTAGGAGAGAGACTGGGGCAGGAGGGTAATAGAGGGTAATAGTCACCACCTAGGAGAGAGACTGGGGCAGGAGGGTAATAGAGGGTAATAGTCACCACCTAGGAGAGAGACTGGGGCAGGAGGGTAATAGAGGGTAATAGTCACCACCTAGGAGAGAGACTGGGGCAGGAGGGTAATAGTCACCACCTAGGAGAGAGACTGGAGCAGGAGGGTAATAGAGGGTAATAGTCACCACCTAGGAGAGAGACTGGGGCAGGAGGGTAATAGTCACCACCTAGGAGAGAGACTGGGGCAGGAGGGTAATAGAGGGTAATAGTCACCACCTAGGAGAGAGACTGGGGCAGGAGGGTAATAGAGGGTAATAGTCACCACCTAGGAGAGAGACTGGGGCAGGAGGGTAATAGAGGGTAATAGTCACCACCTAGGAGAGAGACTGGGGCAGGAGGGTAATAGAGGGTAATAGTCACCACCTAGGAGAGAGACTGGGGCAGGAGGGTAATAGAGGGTAATAGTCCCCACCTAGGAGAGAGACTGGGGCAGGAGGGTAATAGAGGGTAATAGTCACCACCTAGGAGAGAGACTGGGGCAGGAGGGTAATAGAGGGTAATAGTCACCACCTAGGAGAGAGACTGGGGCAGGAGGGTAATAGTCACCACCTAGGAGAGAGACTGGGGCAGGAGGGTAATAGAGGGTAATAGTCACCACCTAGGAGAGAGACTGGGGCAGGAGGGTAATAGTCACCACCTAGGAGAGAGACTGGGGCAGGAGGGTAATAGTCACCACCTAGGAGAGACTGGGGCAGGAGGGTAATAGTCACCACCTAGGAGAGAGACTGGGGCAGGAGGGTAATAGAGGGTAATAGTCACCACCTAGGAGAGAGACTGGGGCAGGAGGGTAATAGATGGTAATAGTCACCACCTAGGAGAGAGACTGGGGCAGGAGGGTAATAGTCACCACCTAGGAGAGAGACTGGGGCAGGAGGGTAATAGTCACCACCTAGGAGAGAGACTGGGGCAGGAGGGTAATAGTCACCACCTAGGAGAGAGACTGGGGCAGGAGGGTAATAGTCACCACCTAGGAGAGAGACTGGGGCAGGAGGGTAATAGAGGGTAATAGTCACCACCTAGGAGAGAGACTGGGGCAGGAGGGTAATAGAGGGTAATAGTCACCACCTAGGAGAGAGACTGGGGCAGGAGGGTAATAGTCACCACCTAGGAGAGAGACTGGGGCAGGAGGGTAATAGTCACCACCTAGGAGAGAGACTGGGGCAGGAGGGTAATACTCACCACCTAGGAGAGAGACTGGGGCAGGAGGGTAATAGTCACCACCTAGGAGAGAGACTGGGGCAGGAGGGTAATAGTCACCACCTAGGAGAGAGACTGGGGCAGGAGGGTAATAGTCACCACCTAGGAGAGAGACTGGGGCAGGAGGGTAATAGAGGGTAATAGTCACCACCTAGGAGAGAGACTGGGGCAGGAGGGTAATAGAGGGTAATAGTCACCACCTAGGAGAGAGACTGGGGCAGGAGGGTAATAGTCACCACCTAGGAGAGAGACTGGGGCAGGAGGGTAATAGAGGGTAATAGTCACCACCTAGGAGAGAGACTGGGGCAGGAGGGTAATAGAGGGTAATAGTCACCACCTAGGAGAGAGACTAGAGCAGGAGGGTAATAGAGGGTAATAGTCACCACCTAGGAGAGAGACTGGGGCAGGAGGGTAATAGAGGGTAATAGTCACCACCTAGGAGAGAGACTGGGGCAGGAGGGTAATAGAGGGTAATAGTCACCACCTAGGAGAGAGACTGGGGCAGGAGGGTAATAGAGGGTAATAGTCACCACCTAGGAGAGAGACTGGGGCAGGAGGGTAATAGAGGGTAATAGTCACCACCTAGGAGAGAGACTGGGGCAGGAGGGTAATAGAGGGTAATAGTCACCACCTAGGAGAGAGACTGGGGCAGGAGGGTAATAGTCACCACCTAGGAGAGAGACTGGAGCAGGAGGGTAATAGAGGGTAATAGTCACCACCTAGGAGAGAGACTGGGGCAGGAGGGTAATAGAGGGTAATAGTCACCACCTAGGAGAGAGACTGGGGCAGGAGGGTAATAGAGGGTAATAGTCACCACCTAGGAGAGAGACTGGGGCAGGAGGGTAATAGAGGGTAATAGTCACCACCTAGGAGAGAGACTGGGGCAGGAGGGTAATAGAGGGTAATAGTCACCACCTAGGAGAGAGAGACTGGGGCAGGAGGGTAATAGAGGGTAATAGTCACCACCTAGGAGAGAGACTGGGGCAGGAGGGTAATAGAGGGTAATAGTCACCACCTAGGAGAGATACTGGGGCAGGAGAGTAATAGTCACCACCTAGAGAGAGACTGGGGCAGGAGGGTAATAGAGGGTAATAGTCACCACCTAGGAGAGAGACTGGGGCAGGAGGGTAATAGAGGGTAATAGTCAACACCTAGGAGAGAGACTGGGGCAGGAGGGTAATAGAGGGTAATAGTCACCACCTAGGAGAGAGACTGGGGCAGGAGGGTAATAGAGGGTAATAGTCACCACCTAGGAGAGAGACTGGGGCAGGAGGGTAATAGAGGGTAATAGTCACCACCTAGGAGAGAGACTGGGGCAGGAGGGTAATAGTCACCACCTAGGAGAGAGACTGGGGCAGGAGGGTAATAGAGGGTAATAGTCACCACCTAGGAGAGAGACTGGGGCAGGAGGGTAATAGAGGGTAATAGTCACCACCTAGGAGAGAGACTGGGGCAGGAGGGTAATAGTCCCCACCTAGGAGAGAGACTGGGGCAGGAGGGTAATAGTCACCACCTAGGAGAGAGACTGGGGCAGGAGGGTAATAGAGGGTAATAGTCACCACCTAGGAGAGAGACTGGGGCAGGAGGGTAATAGTCACCACCTAGGAGAGAGACTGGGGCAGGAGGGTAATAGAGGGTAATAGTCACCACCTAGGAGAGAGACTGGGGCAGGAGGGTAATAGTCACCACCTAGGAGAGAGACTGGGGCAGGAGGGTAATAGTCACCACCTAGGAGAGAGACTGGGGCAGGAGGGTAATAGAGGGTAATAGTCACCACCTAGGAGAGAGACTGGGGCAGGAGGGTAATAGTCACCACCTAGGAGAGAGACTGGGGCAGGAGGGTAATAGAGGGTAATAGTCACCACCTAGGAGAGAGACTGGGACAGGAGGGTAATAGAGGGTAATAGTCACCACCTAGGAGAGAGACTGGGGCAGGAGGGTAATAGTCACCACCTAGGAGAGAGACTGGGGCAGGAGGGTAATAGAGGGTAATAGTCACCACCTAGGAGAGAGACTGGGGCAGGAGGGTAATAGTCACCACCTAGGAGAGAGACTGGGGCAGGAGGGTAATAGTCACCACCTAGGAGAGAGACTGGGGCAGGAGGGTAATAGAGGGTAATAGTCACCACCTAGGAGAGAGACTGGGACAGGAGGGTAATAGATGGTAATAGTCACCACCTAGGAGAGAGACTGGGGCAGGAGGGTAATAGTCACCACCTAGGAGAGAGACTGGGGCAGGAGGGTAATAGTCACCACCTAGGAGAGAGACTGGGGCAGGAGGGTAATAGTCACCACCTAGGAGAGAGACTGGGGCAGGAGGGTAATAGTCACCACCTAGGAGAGGGACTGGGGCAGGAGGGTAATAGAGGGTAATAGTCACCACCTAGGAGAGAGACTGGGGCAGGAGGGTAATAGAGGGTAATAGTCACCACCTAGGAGAGAGACTGGGGCAGGAGGGTAATAGTCACCACCTAGGAGAGAGACTGGGGCAGGAGGGTAATAGTCACCACCTAGGAGAGAGACTGGGGCAGGAGGGTAATAGTCACCACCTAGGAGAGAGACTGGGGCAGGAGGGTAATAGTCACCACCTAGGAGAGAGACTGGGGCAGGAGGGTAATAGTCACCACCTAGGAGAGAGACTGGGGCAGGAGGGTAATAGTCACCACCTAGGAGAGAGACTGGGGCAGGAGGGTAATAGAGGGTAATAGTCACCACCTAGGAGAGAGACTGGGGCAGGAGGGTAATAGAGGGTAATAGTCACCACCTAGGAGAGAGACTGGGGCAGGAGGGTAATAGTCACCACCTAGGAGAGAGACTGGGGCAGGAGGGTAATAGTCACCACCTAGGAGAGAGACTGGGGCAGGAGGGTAATAGAGGGTAATAGTCACCACCTAGGAGAGAGACTGGGGCAGGAGGGTAATAGAGGGTAATAGTCACCACCTAGGAGAGAGACTGGGGCAGGAGGGTAATAGTCACCACCTAGGAGAGAGACTGGGGCAGGAGGGTAATAGAGGGTAATAGTCACCACCTAGGAGAGAGACTGGGGCAGGAGGGTAATAGAGGGTAATAGTCACCACCTAGGAGAGAGACTGGGGCAGGAGGGTAATAGTCACCACCTAGGAGAGAGACTGGGGCAGGAGGGTAATAGTCACCACCTAGGAGAGAGACTGGGGCAGGAGGGTAATAGAGGGTAATAGTCACCACCTAGGAGAGAGACTGGGGCAGGAGGGTAATAGAGGGTAATAGTCACCACCTAGGAGAGAGACTGGGGCAGGAGGGTAATAGAGGGTAATAGTCACCACCTAGGAGAGAGACTGGGGCAGGAGGGTAATAGAGGGTAATAGTCACCACCTAGGAGAGAGACAAAGGGGCAGGAGGGTAATAGAGGGTAATAGTCACCACCTAGGAGAGGACTGGGGCAGGAGGGTAATAGAGGGTAATAGTCCCCACCTAGGAGAGAGACTGGGGCAGGAGGGTAATAGAGGGTAATAGTCACCACCTAGGAGAGAGACTGGGGCAGGAGGGTAATAGAGGGTAATAGTCACCACCTAGGAGAGAGACTGGGGCAGGAGGGTAATAGAGGGTAATAGTCACCACCTAGGAGAGAGACTGGGGCAGGAGGGTAATTGAGGGTAATAGTCACCACCTAGGAGAGAGACTGGGGCAGGAGGGTAATAGTCACCACCTAGGAGAGAGACTGGGGCAGGAGGGTAATAGTCACCACCTAGGTGAGAGACTGGGGCAGGAGGGTAATAGAGGGTAATAGTCACCACCTAGGTGAGGGACTGGGGCAGGAGGGTAATAGAGGGTAATAGTCACCACCTAGGAGAGAGACAAAGGGGCAGGAGGGTAATAGAGGGTAATAGTCACCACCTAGGAGAGAGACTGGAGCAGGAGGGTAATATAGGGTAATAGTCACCACCTAGGAGAGAGACTGGGGCAGGAGGGTAATAGAGGGTAATAGTCACCACCTAGGAGAGAGACTGGAGCAGGAGGGTAATATAGGGTAATAGTCACCACCTAGGAGAGAGACTGGGGCAGGAGGGTAATAGTCACCACCTAGGAGAGAGACTGGGGCAGGAGGGTAATAGTCACCACCTAGGTGAGAGACTGGGGCAGGAGGGTAATAGAGGGTAATAGTCACCACCTAGGTGAGGGACTGGGGCAGGAGGGTAATAGAGGGTAATAGTCACCACCTAGGAGAGAGACTGGGGCAGGAGGGTAATAGTCACCACCTAGGAGAGAGACTGGGGCAGGAGGGTAATAGAGGGTAATAGTCACCACCTAGGAGAGAGACTGGGGCAGGAGGGTAATAGAGGGTAATAGTTACCACCTAGGAGAGAGACTGGGGCAGGAGGGTAATAGAGGGTAATAGTCACCACCTAGGAGAGAGACTGGGGCAGGAGGGTAATAGTCACCACCTAGGAGAGAGACTGGGGCAGGAGGGTAATAGAGGGTAATAGTCACCACCTAGGAGAGAGACTGGGGCAGGAGGGTAATAGTCACCACCTAGGAGAGAGACTGGGGCAGGAGGGTAATAGATGGTAATAGTCACCACCTAGGAGAGAGACTGGGGCAGGAGGGTAATAGTCACCACCTAGGAGAGAGACTGGGGCAGGAGGGTAATAGTCACCACCTAGGAGAGAGACTGGGGCAGGAGGGTAATAGAGGGTAATAGTCAACACCTAGGAGAGAGACTGGAGCAGGAGGGTAATAGAGGGTAATAGTCACCACCTAGGAGAGAGACTGGGGCAGGAGGGTAATAGAGGGTAATAGTCACCACCTAGGAGAGAGACTGGGGCAGGAGGGTAATAGAGGGTAATAGTCACCACCTAGGAGAGAGACTGGGGCAGGAGGGTAATAGTCACCACCTAGGAGAGAGACTGGGGCAGGAGGGTAATAGAGGGTAATAGTCACCACCTAGGAGAGAGACTGGGGCAGGAGGGTAATAGTCACCACCTAGGAGAGAGACTGGGGCAGGAGGGTAATAGAGGGTAATAGTCACCACCTAGGAGAGAGACTGGGGCAGGAGGGTAATAGTCACCACCTAGGAGAGAGACTGGGGCAGGAGGGTAATAGATGGTAATAGTCACCACCTAGGAGAGAGACTGGGGCAGGAGGGTAATAGTCACCACCTAGGAGAGAGACTGGGGCAGGAGGGTAATAGTCACCACCTAGGAGAGAGACTGGGGCAGGAGGGTAATAGAGGGTAATAGTCAACACCTAGGAGAGAGACTGGAGCAGGAGGGTAATAGAGGGTAATAGTCACCACCTAGGAGAGAGACTGGGGCAGGAGGGTAATAGAGGGTAATAGTCACCACCTAGGAGAGAGACTGGGGCAGGAGGGTAATAGAGGGTAATAGTCACCACCTAGGAGAGAGACTGGGGCAGGAGGGTAATAGTCACCACCTAGGAGAGAGACTGGGGCAGGAGGGTAATAGTCACCACCTAGGAGAGAGATTGGGTAGGACGGCAACACTATCATTTAGTTTTCTGACGATTCAACGGTGGCAGGCCTGATCACCGACAACGATGAGACCGCCTATAAGGAGGAGGTCAGAGACCTCGCAGTGTGGTGCCCGAACAAGAACCTCTCCCTCCACTTCAGCAAGACAAAGGAGATGATCGAGGACTACAGGAAAAGGAGGGCTGAACCTACCTTCTAGGATCTCTGATATGGTGTCCTATAGGATATACTACACCCCTAATGATATAGTGAAGTCTGGTTACCTTCTAGGATCTCTGATATGGTGTCCTATAGGATATACTACACCCCTAATTATATAGTGAAGTCTGGTTACCTTCTAGAATCTCTGATATGGTGTCCTATAGGATATACTACACCCCTAATTATATAGTGAAGTCTGGTTACCTTCTAGAATCTCTGATATGGTGTCCTATAGGATATACTACACCCCTAATTATATAGTGAAGTCTGGTTACCTTCTAGGATCTCTGATATGGTGTCCTATAGGATATACTACACCCCTAATGATATAGTAAAGTCTGGTTACCTTCTAGGATCTCTGATATGGTGTCCTATAGGATATACTACACCCCTAATGATATAGTGAAGTCTGGTTACCTTCTAGGATCTCTGATATAGTGTCCTATAGGATATACTACACCCCTAATTATATAGTGAAGTCTGGTTACTTTCTCGGATCTCTGATATGGTGTCCTATAGGATATACTACACCCCTAATGATATAGTGAAGTCTGGTTACCTTCTAGGATCTCTGATATGGTGTCCTATAGGATACACTACACCCCTTATGATATAGTGAAGTCTGGTTACCTTCTAGGATCTCTGAGGAATAAATACAAACGTGATTTGACTGGTTGAAACAACATTTAGGGTTAGATTTTCACAGATTCTTTTCTAAGCAAATTGAACGAGTGGAAATACAAAGAGTCTATAACTTCACTATATCATTAGGGGTGTAGTATATCCTATAGGACACCATATTTGGTCAGAGAGCGCCGCCTTCATGGCACACGGATGATGCAGACGGGCTTCACTTGATCGACTCTAACTTTGTCAAGTAAACACCAATCAGGCTAGGTACAAATCTGTCGTTCTGCCCCTGAACAGGCAGTTAACCCACTGTTCCCAGGCAGTCATTGAAAATAAGAATGTGTTCTTAACTGACTTGTCTAGTTAAATAAAGGTAAAATAAAAATATAAAAATAGACCTACTGTAGGACCCATAAAATAAACACCAATCAGGCTCAAACAAAGCTAGCTAGATGGCCAATGAGCTGGCTTTACGGAAACCCCATATCTGTATGTATAAATGTAGCTGCTAACCTTTACGGAAACCCCATATCTGTATGTATAAATGTAGCTGCTAACCTTTACGGAAACCCCATATCTGTATGTATAAATGTAGCTGCTAACCTTCACGGAAACCCCATATCTGTATGTATAAATGTAGCTGCTAACCTTTACGGAAACCCCATATCTGTATGTATAAATGTAGCTGCTAACCTTTACGGAAACCCCATATCTGTATGTATAAATGTAGCTGCTAACCTTTACGGAAACCCCATATCTGTATGTATAAATGTAGCTGCTAACCTTTACGGAAACCCCATATCTGTATGTATAAATGTAGCTGCTAACCTTTACGGAAACCCCATATCTGTATGTATAAATGTAGCTGCTAACCTTTACGGAAACCCCATATCTGTATGTATAAATGTAGCTGCTAACCTTTACGGAAACCCCATATCTGTATGTATAAATGTAGCTGCTAACCTTTACGGAAACCCCATATCTGTATGTATAAATGTAGCTGCTAACCTTTACGGAAACCCCATGTCTGTATGTATAAATGTAGCTGCTAACCTGCGACAACCAGACTTTTCCTTTCAAACAAATACTCTAAGAACGTTTTATGAAAACTGGTTGTTTTGCAAATGTTAAACTTATAATATGGCTACTAATACTGAAAAAGCTCAATCAAAGAAAACAGAAAAGAAAAAGAAAAGCTTTATTCAAAGTCCAAGTGTACAGATTTGACGATATTCTTGCAAGAAAATGTAACATGAATGTAAATGTCTCCTTCACGATTTTCCCAAATGTACCTGGGTGACTTCACACTAAATGTCATGTAGTTTGCTCATGCTTCAAGTTATCCGTCTGAAACGTTGCACATACACTGCTGCCATCTTGTGGACACCATCGGAATTACATCCAGAGTGATGGCTGGAGCAGGGACCTTTCTGCTTCAAAGATGGTTGTAGAAAAACAAGATGGGGGGGTATTTTCTTCTACCAGATCTATTGTATTATATTCTCCAACATTCATTTCACATTTCCACAAACTTCAAAGTGTTTCCTTTCAAATGGTATCAATAATATGCATATCCTTGCTTCAGGTCCTGAGCTACAGGCAGTTAGACTTGAGTCAAAAATTGAAAAAAGGGGCTAAAAAGTTTTCAAGGTCTTGTAAGTAAACATTTCACGGTCTGTATTTGGCGCATGTGACAAATACAATTCTCTCTCTCTGTCTCTCTCTCTTCTTCTCTCTGTCTCTCTCTCCTCTTCTCTCTGTCTCTCTCTCCTCTTCTCTCTGTCTCTCTCTCCTCTTCTCTCTGTCTCTGTCTCCTCTTCTCTGTCTCTTCTCTGTCTCTCTCTCTCTCTCTCTCTCTCTGTCTCTCTCTCTCTCTTCTCTCTGTCTCTCTCTCCTCTTCTCTCTGTCTCTCTCTCCTCTTCTCTGTCTCTGTCTCTCTCTCCTCTCTCTGTCTCTCTCTCTCTCTCTCTCTTCTCTCTCTCTGTCTCTCTCTCTCTCTGTCTCTCTCTCTCTCTCTCTCTCTCTCTGTCTCTCTCTCTCTCTCTGTCTCTCTCTGTCTCTCTCTCTCTCTGTCTCTGTCTCCTCTTCTCTGTCTCTGTCTCTCTCTCTTCTCTTCTCTCTGTCTCTGTCTCTCTCTCCTCTTCTCTGTCTCTGTCTCTCTCTCCTCTTCTCTCTGTCTCTCTCTCTCTCTTCTCTCTGTCTCTCTCTCCTCTTCTCTCTGTGTCTGTCTCTCTCTCCTCTTCTCTCTGTGTCTGTCTCTCTCTCCTCTTCTCTCTGTCTCGGTCTCTCTCTCAATTCAATTTGATTTATTGGCATGATGTAACAATGTACATATTGCCAAAGCTTATTTTGAATATTTACAATGGGTTGGCAGAAACCCACAGCTCTCTGCGTCCTCCCCCAACAGGACGGGTAGCCTACTCTCATCAGAGAGGTCTTTGAAACCTTGAATAATGGTTTCAAATTTGGGGAAATGACACTCTCTCTAATTGTTTTATATTTTTGACATTTTGTCAGGAAATGCAGCTCTGTCTCAGGTTCTGCTGTTGTGCAGTGGTTGCACAGCCTTTCCTCTACAGGGAGACAGGTTTTCCTGTGTCTACCCTTCTCAATGGCAAGGCTGTGCTCACTGAGCCTGTACTTTGTCAAGGTTTTTCTAAGGTTTTGATCAGTAACCATGGTCTAATAGTTATCCACGGTGTAGATTTAGGGATCTCTCTCTCTCTCTCAGGGGATGCAGTATGCCCTGTCTCTCTCTGTCTCTCTGTCTCTCTGTCTCTCTGTCTCTCTGTCTCTGTCTGTCTCTCTGTCTCTCTGTCTCTGTCTCTGTCTCTCTCTGTCTCTCTCTGACGCTGTCTCTGTCTCTCTGTCTCTGTCTTTCTCTCTTTCTCTCTGTCTCTGTCTCTCTTTCTGTCTCTCAGGGGAGGCAGTATGCCTTGTCTCTCTCTCTGTCTCTGTCTCTGTCTCTCTCTCTCTCTGTCTCTCTGTCTCTGTCTCTCTCTCTCTCTCTGTCTCTCTCTCTGTCTCTCTCTCTCTCTCTCTCTCTCTCTCTCTCTCTCTGTCTCTGTCTGTCTCTCTCTCTCTCTCTGTCTCTCTCTGTCTCTCAGGGGAGGCAGTATGCCTTGTCTTCCATAGTTTCAAGACACATTATTGCTCGTGTTGCTATTGTTGTCAGATGAGTTCAACATGCAGAAGAACTCATTCTGCTTCACAGGAACATTTCATGCATTTTTTACACACAACCTCTGTCTCTGAGGCGACACACACACACACCTCTACAATCACACACACACACACATATATAGAAGCACACACACACCGTTACACACACACATAGAAACACACACACCCTTCCTGCTGGTTATCAATGACTGTTGGGTATCTAGGTCAGACTCGTATTATCAGTGTGTGATTGGCTGTCCTGGGGGCCAGTAACCATGGTGACCACCGGATAATGTAATCTATGAGGAAGTGTTTTATTTCGGGGGGTGAATGTGTGGTCACCACAGTGTTAAAGTTGGACTCGCTGTCAGTGACACACACACCTCTCCCCCTCTCCATCGTTAGTGACCTCACACACCTCTCCCCCCTCTCCGTCGTTCGTGACCTCACACACCTCTCTCCCCCTCCCCATCGTTGGTGACCTCACACACCTCTCCCCCCTCTCCGTCGTTCGTGACCTCACACATCTCTCTCCCCCTCTCCGTCGTTGGTGACCTCACACACCTCTCTCCCCCTCTCCATCGTTGGTGACCTCACACACCTCTCCCCCTCTCTGTCGTTGGTGACCTCACACACCTCTCTCCCCCCTCTCCGTAGAGGGACGACAGGTACCTCAGCCCGGAGGGATGACAGGTACCCCAGCCCGGAGGGACGACAGATACCCTAGCTGTTAGGAGCGTTGGCCCGTAACTGAAAGGTTGCTGGTTCAAATCCCAGAGCCGTCAATGTGTCCTTGAGGTTCTGACCCCACTCTCAGGGGAGTTGATCCTTGGTTCTGACCCCACTCTCAGGGGAGTTGATCCTTGGTTCTGACCCCACTCTCAGGGGAGTTGATCCTTGGCTCTGACCCCACTCTCAGGGGAGTTGATCCCTGGTTCTGACCCCACTCTCAGAGGGAGTTGATCCTTGGGTCAGACCCCACTCTCAGGGGAGTTGATCCTTGGTTCTGACCCCACTCTCAGGGGAGTTGATCCTTGGCTCTGACCCCACTCTCAGGGGGAGTTGATCCCTGGTTCTGACCCCACTCTCAGGGGGAGTTGATCCCTGGATCTGACCCCACTCTCAGGGGGAGTTGATCCCTGGTTCTGACCCCACTCTCAGGGGAGTTGATCCTTGGATCTGACCCCACTATCTGAGGGGAGTTTTTCCCTGGATCTGACCACACTCTCAGGGGGAGTTGATCCCTGGATCTGACCCCACACTCAGGGGGAGTTGATCCCTGGATCTGACCCCACTCTCAGGGGGAGTTGATCCTTGGATCTGACCCCACTCTCAGGGGAGTTGATCCTTGGATCTGACCCCACTCTCAGGGGAGTTGATCCCTGGTTCTGACCCCACTCTCAGGGGAGTTGATCCTTGGTTCTGACCTCACTCTCAGGGGGAGTTGATCCCTGGCTCTGACCCCACTCTCAGGGGGAGTTGATCCCTGGATCTGACCCCACTCTCAGGGGGAGTTGATCCCTGGTTCTGACCCCACTCTCAGGGGGAGTTGATCCCTGGTTCTGACCCCACTCTCAGGGGGAGTTGATCCCTGGATCTGACCCCACTCTCAGGGGGAGTTGATCCTGGATCTGACCCCACTCTCAGGGGGAGTTGATCCTTGGATCTGACCCCACTCTCAGGGGGAGTTGATCCCTGGTTCTGACCCCACTCTCAGGGGAGTTGATCCTTGGATCTGACCCCACTATCCGAGGGGAGTTTTCCCTGGCTCTGACCCCACTATCTGAGGGAGTTTTTCCCTGGTTCTGACCCCACTCTCAGGGGGAGTTGATCCCTGGATCTGACCCCACTATCTGAGGGGAGTTTTTATCTGGTTCTGACCCCACTATCTGAGGGGAGTTGATCCCTGGTTCTGACCCCACTATCTGAGGGAGTTTTCCCTGGTTCTGACCCCACTATCTGAGGGAGTTTTCCCTGGTTCTGACCCCACTATCTGAGGGAGTTGATCCCTGGTTCTGACCCCACTATCTGAGGGGAGTTTTTCCCTGGTTCTGACCCCACTATCTGAGGGAGTTTTTCCCTGGTTCTGACCCCACTATCTGAGGGAGTTTTCCCTGGTTCTGACCCCACTATCTGAGGGAGTTTTTCCCTGGTTCTGACCCCACTATCTGAGGGGAGTTTTTCCCTGGTTCTGACCCCACTATCTGAGGGAGTTTTTCCCTGGTTCTGACCCCACTATCTGAGGGGAGTTTTTCCCTGGTTCTGACCCCACTATCTGAGGGAGTTGATCCCTGGTTCTGACCCCACTATCTGAGGGGAGTTGATCCCTGGTTCTGACCCCACTATCTGAGGGTTGTTTTTCCCTGGTTCTGACCCCACTATCTGAGGGAGTTTTTCCCTGGTTCTGACCCCACTATCTGAGGGAGTTTTTCCCTGGTTCTGACCCCACTATCTGAGGGGTGTTTTTATCTGGTTCTGACCCCACTATCTGAGGGGAGTTTTTCCCTGGTTCTGACCCCACTATCTGAGGGGAGTTGATCCTTGGTTCTGACCCCACTATCTGAGGGGAGTTGATCCTTGGTTCTGACCCCACTATCTGAGGGGAGTTTTTCCCTGGTTCTGACCCCACTATCTGAGGGGAGTTTTTCCCTGGTTCTGACCCCACTATCTGAGGGAGTTGATCCCTGGTTCTGACCCCACTATCTGAGGGGAGTTTTTGTCTGGTTCTGACCCCACTATCTGAGGGAGTTGATCCCTGGTTCTGACCCCACTATCTGAGGGAGTTGATCCCTGGTTCTGACCCCACTATCTGAGGGGAGTTGATCCTGGTTCTGACCCCACTATCTGAGGGAGTTTTTCCCTGGTTCTGACCCCACTATCTGAGGGGAGTTGATCCCTGGTTCTGACCCCACTATCTGAGGGAGTTTTTCCCTGGTTCTGACCCCACTATCTGAGGGGAGTTTTTCCCTGGTTCTGACCCCACTATCTGAGGGGAGTTGATCCTTGGTTCTGACCCCACTATCTGAGGGAGTTGATCCTTGGTTCTGACCCCACTATCTGAGGGGAGTTTTTCCCTGGATCTGACCCCACTATCTGAGGGAGTTTTTCCCTGGTTCTGACCCCACTATCTGAGGGAGTTTTCCCTGGTTCTGACCCCACTATCTGAGGGGAGTTTTTCCCTGGTTCTGACCCCACTATCTGAGGGAGTTTTCCCTGGTTCTGACCCCACTCTCTGAGGGAGTTGTTCCCTGGTTCTGACCCCACTATCTGAGGGAGTTTTTATCTGGATCTGACCCCACTATCTGAGGGGAGTTGATCCCTGGTTCTGACCCCACTATCTGAGGGGAGTTGATCCCTGGTTCTGACCCCACTATCTGAGGGGAGTTTTCCCTGGTTCTGACCCCACTATCTGAGGGAGTTGATCCCTGGTTCTGACCCCACTATCTGAGGGGAGTTTTCCCTGGTTCTGACCCCACTATCTGAGGGGAGTTTTTATCTGAAATCCCTGGTTCTGAACTGGTTCTGACCCCACTATCTGAGGGTGTATGCAGGGGGAGTTGATCCCTAATTCTGACCCCATATCTGAATCAGTTTTTCCCTGGTTCTTTGCCCCATAATTTCTGGGGGAGTTTGATCCCTGATATCTGTCCCCACTATCTGAGGGAGTTGATCCCTGGTTCTGCCCCACTATCTGAGGGGAGTTTTTGTCCTGGCCTAAATAAACCATTTCTCAGGGAGTAATGTCATAAATCGATCTGAATGCTTCAATCTGAGTTGAGTTTTGTGGTTCAGACCCCACTCATGGAGGGGGAGTTGATCCCTGGATCTGACCCCAGGGGGGTGCTTTGCTGGTGACACTGTCAGTGATTGATTTAGAATTCAAGGCACACTCAACCAGCATGGCTACCACAGCATTCTGCAGTGATACACCATCCCATCTGGTTTGGACTTAGTGGGACTATCATTTGTTTTTCAACAGGACAATGACCCAACACACCTCCAGGCTATTTGACCAAGAAGGAGAGTGATGGAGTGCTGCATCAGATGACCTATCCTCCACAATCACCCGACCTCAACCCCATTGAGATGATTTGGGAAGAGTTGGACAGCAGAGTGCAAGAAAAACAGCCAAGAAGTGCTCAGCATATGTGGGAACTCCTTCAAGACTGTTGGAAAAGCATTCCAGGTGAAGCTGGTTGAGAGAATGCCAAGAATGTTCAAAGCTGTCATCAAGGCAAAGACTAACTACTTTGAAGAATCTAAAATATATTTTAATTGAACACTTTTTTGGTTACTACATTATTTCATATTTTATTCTACCATGTAGAAAATTGTAAAAATAA
>NW_024609073.1:0-52500 GCF_018296145.1 Oncorhynchus tshawytscha | reverse complement strand
CTGTGGCTGGTCATAACACTGTGGCTGGTCATAACACTGTGGCTGGTCATAACACTGTGGCTGGTCATAACACTGTGGACATAACACTGTGGTCATAACACTGTGGCTGGTGGTCATAACACTGTGGCTAACACTGGTGGTCATAACACTGTGGCTGGCATAACACTGTGGCTGGTCATAACACTGTGCCTGGTCATAACACTGTGGCTGGTCATAACACTGTGCCTGACATAACACTGTGGCTGGTCATAACACTGTGGCTGGTCATAACACTGTGGCTGGTCATAACACTGTGGCTGGTCATAACACTGTGGACATAACACTGTGGCTGGTCATAACACTGTGCCTGGTCATAACACTGTGGCTGGTCATAACACTGTGGCTGGTCATAACACTGTGGCTGGTCATAACACTGTGGACATAACATTGTGGCTGGTCATAACACTGTGGCCATAACACTGTGGCTGGTCATAACACTGTGCCTGGTGGTCATAACACTGTGGCTGGTCATAACACTGTGCCTGGACATAACACTGTGGCCTGGTCATAACACTGTGCCTGGTCATAACACTGTGCCTGGTCATAACACTGTGCCTGGACATAACACTGTGGCTGGACATAACACTGTGGCAGGCCATAACACTGCGGCTGGCCATAACACTGTGGTGGCATAACACTGTGGCTGGACATAACACTGTGGCCATAACACTGTGGCTGGATAACATAACACTGTGGCCATAACACTGTGGCTGGCCATAACACTGTGGCCATAACACTGTGGCTGGTCATAACACTGTGGCTGGCCATAACACTGTGGTCATAACACTGGACATAACACTGTGGCCATAACACTGTGGCCATAACACTGTGGCTGGTCATAACACTGTGGGACATGGACATAACACTGTGGCCATAACACTGTGGCTGGGCTGGTCATAACACTGTGGCTGGACATAACACTGGTCATAACACTGGGCCATAACACTGTGGTCATAACACTGGCCATAACACTGGCCATAACACTGTGGTAACACTGTGCCTGGACATAACACTGTGCCTGGTCATAACACTGTGGCCTGGACATAACACTGGGCCTGGACATAACACTGTGGACATAACACTGTGCCTGGTCATAACACTGTGCCTGGTCATAACACTGTGCCTGGGCCATAACACTGTGCCTGGTCATAACACTGTGCCTGATCATAACACTGGGCCTGGTCATAACACTGTGCCTGGTCATAACACTGTGCCTGGACATAACACTGTGGACATAACACTGTGGCCATAACACTGTGGTCATAACACTGGGCCTGGACATAACACTGTGGTCATAACACTGTGGAAATAACACTGTGCCTGGTCATAACACTGTGGACATAACACTGTGCCTGGTCATAACACTGTGGGTCATAACACTGTGGGTCAAACACTGTGGTAACACTGTGCCTGGTCATAACACTGTGGCTGGTCATAACACTGTGCCTGGTCATAACACTGTGCCTGGTCATAACACTGTGGACATAACACTGTGGTCATAACACTGTGGACATAACACTGTGCCTGGTCATAACACTGTGGACATAACACTGTGCCTGGTCATAACACTGTGCCTGGTCATAACACTGTGCCTGGTCATAACACTGTGGACATAACACTGTGGGTCATAACACTGTGCCTGGTCATAACACTGTGCCTGGTCATAACACTGTGCCTGGTCATAACACTGTGCCTGATCATAACACTGTGCCTGGTCATAACACTGTGCCTGGTCATAACACTGTACCTGGTCATATCACTGTGCCTGGTCATAACACTGTGCCTGGTCATAACACTGTGCCTGAACATAACACTGTGCCTGAACATAACACTGTGCCTGGTCATAACACTGTGCCTGGTCATAACACTGTACCTGGTCATATCACTGTGCCTGGTCATATCACTGTGCCTGGACATAACACTGTGCCTGGTCATAACACTGTGCCTGGTCATAACACTGTGCCTGGTCATAACACTGTGGCCATAACACTGTGCCTGGATAACACTGTGCCTGGTCATAACACTGTGCCTGGACATAACACTGTGCCTGGTCATAACACTGTGCCTGGTCATAACACTGTGCCTGGTCATAACACTGGGCCTGGTCATAACACTGTGCCTGGTCATAACACTGTGGTCATGGACACTGGTGAAACACTGGGCCTGGACATAACACTGTGGTCATAACACTGTGCCTGGTCATAACACTGTGCCTGGTCATAACACTGTGGACATGGTCAACACTGTGCCTGGTCATAACACTGTGCCTGGTCATAACACTGTGCCTGGTCATAACACTGTGGACATAACACTGTGCCTGACATAACACTGTGCCTGGTCATAACACTGTGGACATAACACTGGTGGTCATAACACTGTGCCTGGTCATACCACTGTGCCTGGACATAACACTGTGCCTGGTCATAACACTGTGCCTGGTCATAACACTGTGCCTGGTCATAACACTGTGCCTGGTCATGTGCCTGGTCACTGTGCCTGGTCATAACACTGTGGCCATAACACTGTGCCTGGACATAACACTGTGCCTGGTCATAACACTGTGCCTGGACATTCCACTGGGCCAGGTCACAACACTGTGCCTGGACATTCCACTGTGCCTGGTCATAACACTGTGGTCATAACACTGTGGACATAACACTGTGCCTGGTCATAACACTGTGGCCATAACACTGTGCCTGGTCATAACACTGTGCCTGGACATACCACTGTGCCTGGACATAACACTGTGCCTGGACATAACACTGTGCCTGGTCATAACACTGTACCTGGTCATATCACTGTGCCTGGACATAACACTGTGCCTGGTCATAACACTGTGGTCATAACTGGTCCTAACACTGGGACATAACACTGTGCCTGGACATAACACTGTGCCTGGACATAACACTGTGCCTGGTCATAACACTGTACACTGGATAACACTGTGCCTGGTCATAACACTGTGGACATAACACTGTGCCTGGTCATAACACTGTGCCTGGTCATAACACTGTGCCTGGTCATAACACTGTGGCAAAAAAAAGAGAAAGAGAGAGGTAGAGAGAGAGAGAAAGAGAGAGAGAAAGAGAGAGAAAGAGAGAGAAAGAGAGAGAGAGGTAGAGAGAGAGAGAGAGAGAGAGAGAGAGAGAGAGAGAGAGAGAGAGAGAGAGAGAGAGAGGTAGAGAGAGAGAAAGAGAGGTAGAGAGAGAGAAAGAGAGGTAGAGAGAGAGAAAGGAAGAGAGAGAGAGATAGGTAGAAAGAGAGAGAGAGGAGAGAGAGAGAGGAGAGAGAGAGAGAGACAGGAGTACGATAACATTACAAAGAGAGGTGGTGATGGTGTGGGGTGGGGGGGTGTGAGAGGCTGTCATTGTAAATAAATATTTGTTCTTAACTGACTTAACTAGTTAAATACATTTAAATGAAAACAGAGGGAGGTAGGTAGCCCCACCTACTGTCAACAACTAGCCAATACACTACACTACAGCAGGGCTACTGGTCACTACACTACAGCAGGGCTAGGTGGTCCACTACTGGTCACTACACTACAGCAGGGCTAGGTGGACCACTACTGGTCACTACACTACAGCAGGGCTAGGTGGTCCACTACTGGTCACTACACCACACTACAGCAGGGCTAGGTGGACCACTACTGGTCACTACACTACACTACAGCAGGGCTAGGTGGTCCACTACTGGTCACTACACTACACTACAGCAGGGCTAGGTGGTCCACTACTGGTCACACTACACTACAGCACTACCACTGGTCACTACACTACACTACAGCAGGGCTAGGTGGTCCACTACTGGTCACTACACTACAGCAGGGCTAGGTGGTCCACTACTGGTCACTACACTACAGCAGGGCTAGGTGGTCCACTACTGGTCACTACACTACAGCAGGGCTAGGTGGTCCACTACTGGTCACTACACTACACTACAGCAGGGCTAGGTGGTCCACTACTGGTCACTACACTACACTACAGCAGGGCTAGGTGGTCCACTACTGGTCACTACACTACACTACAGCAGGGCTAGGTACTGGTCCACACTACTGGTCACTACTACACTACAGCAGGGCTAGGTGGTCCACTACTGGTCACTACACTACACTACAGCAGGGGGCTAGGTGGTCCACTACTGGTCACTACACTACACTACAGCAGGGCTAGGTGGTCCACTACTGGTCACTACACTACACTACAGCTAGGTGGTCCACTACTGGTCACTACACTACACTACAGCAGGGCTAGGTGGTCCACTACTGGTCTACTGGTCACTACACACTACAGCAGGGCTAGGTGGTCCACTACTGGTCACTACACTACAGCAGGGGCTAGGTGGTCCACTACTGGTCACTACACTACACAGCAGGGCTAGGTGGTCCACTACTGGTCACTACACTACAGCAGGGGCTAGGTGGTCCACTACTGGTCACTACACTACACTACAGCAGGGCTAGGTGGTCCACTACTGGTCACTACACTACACTACAGCAGGGCTAGGTGGTCCACTACTGGTCACTACACTACACCACTACTGGTCACTACACTACAGCAGGGCTAGGTGGTCCACTACTGGTCACTACACTACACTACAGCAGGGCTAGGTGGTCCACTACTGGTCACTACACTACACTACAGCAGGGCTAGGTGGTCCACCACTACACTGGTCACTACACACTACACTACAGCAGGGCTAGGTGGTCCACTACTGGTCACTACACTACACTACAGCAGGGCTAGGTGGTCCACTACTGGTCACTACACTACAGCAGGGCTCCACTACACTACAGCAGGGCTAGGTGGTCCACTACTGGTCACTACACTACACTGGGGCTCACTACACACTACAGCAGGGCTAGGTGGTCCACTACTGGTCACTACACTACAGCAGGGCACTACAGCAGGGCTAGGTGG
Organism: Oncorhynchus tshawytscha; assembly: GCF_018296145.1. Taxonomy (NCBI): domain Eukaryota; kingdom Metazoa; phylum Chordata; class Actinopteri; order Salmoniformes; family Salmonidae; genus Oncorhynchus; species Oncorhynchus tshawytscha. Next base: position 47,542 of record NW_024609073.1, on the reverse strand, counting down.
TCCACTACTGGTCACTACACTACACTACAGCAGGGCTAGGTGGTCCACTACTGGTCACTACACTACAGCAGGGCTAGGTGGTCCACTACTGGTCACTACACTACACTACAGCAGGGCTAGGTGGTCCACTACTGGTGGGGCTCCACTACTGGTCACTACACTACAGCAGGGCTAGGTGGTCCACTACTGGTCACTACACTACAGCAGGGCTAGGTGGTCCACTACTGGTCACTACACTACACTACAGCAGGGCTAGGTGGTCCACTACTGGTCACTACACTACAGCAGGGCTAGGTGGACCACTACTGGTCACTACACTACAGCAGGGCTAGGTGGTCCACTACTGGTCACTACACTACAGCAGGGCTAGGTGGTCCACTACTGGTCACTACACTACAGCAGGGCTAGGTGGTCCACTACTGGTCACTACAGCAGGGCTAGGTGGTCCACTACTGGTCACTACACTACACTACAGCAGGGCTAGGTGGTCCACTACTGGTCACTACACTACAGCAGGGCTAGGTGGTCCACTACTGGTCACTACACTACAGCAGGGCTAGGTGGTCCACTACTGGTCACTACACTACACTACAGCAGGGCTAGGTGGTCCACTACTGGTCACTACACTACACTACAGCAGGGCTAGGTGGTCCACTACTGGTCACTACACTACACTAGGGGCTAGGTGGTCCACTACTGGTCACTACACTACACTACAGGGGCTAGGTGGTCCACTACTGGTCACTACACTACAGCAGGGCTAGGTGGTCCACTACTGGTCACTACACTACAGCAGGGCTGGTGGTCCACTACTGGTCACTACACTACACTACAGCAGGGCTAGGTGGTCCACTACTGGTCACTACACTACAGCAGGGCTAGGTGGTCCACTACTGGTCACTACACTACACTACAGCAGGGCTAGGTGGTCCACTACTGGTCACTACACTACACTACAGCAGGGCTAGGTGGTCCACTACTGGTCACTACACTACAGCAGGGCTAGGTGGTCCACTACTGGTCACTACACTACAGCAGGGCTAGGTGGTCCACTACTGGTCACTACACTACACTACAGCAGGGCTAGGTGGTCCACTACTGGTCACTACACTACAGCACTACAGCAGGGGCTAGGTGGTCCACTACTGGTCACTACACTACACTACAGCAGGGCTAGGTGGTCCACTACTGGTCACTACACACTACAGCAGGGCTAGGTGGTCCACTACTGGTCACTACACTACACTACAGCAGGGCTAGGTGGTCCACTACTGGTCACTACACTACAGCAGGGGCTAGGTGGTCCACTACTGGTCACTACACTACACTACAGCAGGGCTAGGTGGTCCACTACTGGTCACTACTACTGGTCTACACTACAGCAGGGCTAGGTGGTCCACTACTGGTCACTACACTACACTACAGCAGGGCTAGGTGGTCCACTACTGGTCACTACACTACACTACACTACAGCAGGGCTAGGTGGTCCACTACTGGTCACTACTGGTCACTACACTACAGCAGGGCTAGGTGGTCCACTACTGGTCACTACACTACACTACAGCAGGGCTAGGTGGTCCACTACTGGTCACTACACTACAGCAGGGCTAGGTGGTCCACTACTGGTCACTACACTACAGCAGGGCTAGGTGGTCCACTACTGGTCACTACACTACACTACAGCAGGGCTAGGTGGTCCACTACTGGTCACTACACTACACTACAGCAGGGCTAGGTGGTCCACTACTGGTCACTACACTACAGCAGGGCTAGGTGGTCCACTACTGGTCACTACACTACACTACAGCAGGGCTAGGTGGTCCACTACTGGTCACTACACTACAGCAGGGCTAGGTGGACCACTACTGGTCACTACACTACACTACAGCAGGGCTAGGTGGACCACTACTGGTCACTACACTACACTACAGCAGGGCTAGGTGGTCCACTACTGGTCACTACACTACAGCAGGGCTAGGTGGTCCACTACTGGTCACTACACTACACTACAGCAGGGCTAGGTGGTCCACTACTGGTCACTACACTACAGCAGGGCTAGGTGGGGCTAGGTCCACTACTGGTCACTACACTACACTACAGCAGGGCTAGGTGGTCCACTACTGGTCACTACACTACACTACAGGGGCTAGGTGGTCCACTACTGGTCACTACACTACACTACAGCAGGGCTAGGTGGTCCACTACTGGTCACTACACTACAGCAGGGCTAGGTGGTCCACTACTGGTCACTACACTACACTACAGCAGGGCTAGGTGGTCCACTACTGGTCACTACTACAGGGGCTACTGGTCACTCACACACTACAGCAGGGCTAGGTGGTCCACTACTGGTCACTACACTACACTACAGCAGGGCTAGGTGGTCCACCACTACTGGTCACTACACTACACTACAGCAGGGCTAGGTGGTCCACTACTGGGGCTCACTACTGGTCACTACACTACAGCAGGGCTAGGTGGTCCACTACTGGTCACTACACACTACAGCAGGGCTAGGTGGTCCACTACTGGTCACTACACTACACTACAGCAGGGCTAGGTGGTCCACTACTGGTCACTACACACTACAGCAGGGGCTAGGTGGTCCACTACTGGTCACTACACTACACTACAGCAGGGCTAGGTGGTCCACTACTGGTCACTACACTACACTACAGCAGGGCTAGGTGGTCCACTACTGGTCACTACACTACAGCAGGGCTAGGTGGTCCACTACTGGTCACTACACTACACTACAGCAGGGCTAGGTGGTCCACTACTGGTCACTACACTACACTACAGCAGGGCTAGGTGGTCCACTACTGGTCACTACACTACAGCAGGGCTAGGTGGTCCACTGGTCACACTACTGGTCACTACACTACAGCAGGGCTAGGTGGTCCACTACTGGTCACTACACTACAGCAGGGCTAGGTGGTCCACTACTGGTCACTACACACTACACTACACTACAGCAGGGCTAGGTGGTCCACTACTGGTCACTACACTACACTACAGCAGGGCTAGGTGGTCCACTACTGGTCACTACACTACAGCAGGGCTAGGTGGTCCACTACTGGTCACTACACTACACTACAGCAGGGCTAGGTGGTCCACTACTGGTCACTACACTACAGCAGGGCTAGGTGGTCCACTACTGGTCACTACACTACACTACAGCAGGGCTAGGTGGTCCACTACTGGTCACTACAGCAGGGCTACACTACAGCAGGGCTAGGTGGTCCACTACTGGTCACTACACTACACTACAGCAGGGCTAGGTGGTCCACTACTGGTCACTACACTACACTACAGCAGGGCTAGGTGGTCCACTACTGGTCACTACACTACACTACAGCAGGGCTAGGTGGTCCACTACTGGTCACTACACTACAGCAGGGCTAGGTGGTCCACTACTGGTCACTACACTACAGCAGGGCTAGGTGGTCCACTACTGGCTAGGTGGTCCACTACTGGTCACTACACTACACTACAGCAGGGCTAGGTGGTCCACTACTGGTCACTACACTACACTACAGCAGGGCTAGGTGGTCCACTACTGGTCACTACACTACAGCAGGGCTAGGTGGTCCACTACTGGTCACTACACTACAGCAGGGCTAGGTGGTCCACTACTGGTCACTACACTACACTACAGCAGGGCTAGGTGGTCCACTACTGGTCACTACACTACAGCAGGGCTAGGTGGTCCACTACTGGTCACTACACTACAGCAGGGCTAGGTGGTCCACTACTGGTCACTACACTACACTACAGCAGGGCTAGGTGGTCCACTACTGGTCACTACACTACAGCAGGGCTAGGTGGTCCACTACTGGTCACTACACTACACTACAGCAGGGCTAGGTGGTCCACTACTGGTCACTACACTACAGCAGGGCTAGGTGGTCCACTACTGGTCACTACACTACAGCAGGGCTAGGTGGTCCACTGGTCAGCACTACTGGGCTAGGTGGCCACTACTGGTCACTACACTACAGCAGGGCTAGGTGGTCCACTACTGGTCACTACACTACAGCTACAGCAGGGCTAGGTGGGTCCACTACTGGTCACTACACTACACTACAGCAGGGCTAGGTGGTCCACTACTGGTCACTACACTACAGCAGGGCTACAGCAGGGCTAGGTGGTCCACTACTGGTCACTACACTACACTACACTACTGGTCACTACACTACAGCAGGGCTAGGTGGTCCACTACTGGTCACTACACTACACTACAGCAGGGCTAGGTGGTCCACCTGGTCACTACACTGGGGCTCACTACTGGTCACTACACTACAGCAGGGCTAGGTGGTCCACTACTGGTCACTACACTACAGCAGGGCTAGGTGGTCCACTACTGGTCACTACACTACAGCAGGGCTAGGTGGTCCACTACTGGTCACTACACTACACTACAGCAGGGCTAGGTGGTCCACTACTGGTCACTACACTACAGCAGGGCTAGGTGGTCACCACTACTGGTCACTACACTACACTACAGCAGGGCTAGGTGGTCCACTACTGGTCACTACACTACAGCAGGGCTAGGTGGTCCACTACTGGTCACTACACTACACTACAGCAGGGCTAGGTGGTCCACTACTGGTCACTACACTACAGCAGGGCTAGGTGGTCCACTACTGGTCACTACACTACACTACAGCAGGGCTAGGTGGTCCACTACTGGTCACTACACTACAGCAGGGCTAGGTGGTCCACTACTGGTCACTACACTACAGCAGGGCTAGGTGGTCCACTACTGGTCACTACACTACACTACAGGGCTAGGTGGTCCACTACTGGTCACTACACTACAGCAGGGCTAGGTGGTCCACTACTGGTCACTACACTACACTACAGCAGGGCTAGGTGGTCCACTACTGGTCACTACACTACACTACAGCTAGGGGTCTAGGTGGTCCACTACTGGTCACTACTGGTCACTACACTACAGCAGGGCTAGGTGGACCACTACTGGTCACTACACTACACTACAGCAGGGCTAGGTGGTCCACTACACTACTCACTACACTACACTACAGCAGGGCTAGGTGGTCCACTACTGGTCACTACACTACAGCAGGGCTAGGTGGTCCACTACTGGTCACTACACTACACTACAGCAGCAGGGCTAGGTGGTCCACTACTGGTCACTACACTACAGCAGCAGGGCTAGGTGGTCCACTACTGGTCACTACACTACAGCAGGGCTAGGTGGTCCACTACTGGTCACTACACTACAGCAGGGCTAGGTGGTCCACTACTGGTCACTACACTACACAGCAGGGCTAGGTGGTCCACTGGTCACTGGTCACTACACTACAGCAGGGCTAGGTGGACCACTACTGGTCACTACACTACACTACAGCAGGGCTAGGTGGTCCACTACTGGTCACTACACTACACTACAGCAGGGCTAGGTGGACCACTACTGGTCACTACACTACAGCAGGGCTAGGTGGTCCACTACTGGTCACTACACTACACTACAGCAGGGCTAGGTGCTCCACTACTGGTCACTACAGTACAGCAGGGCTAGGTGGTCCACTACTGGTCACTACACTACACTACAGCAGGGCAAGGTGGTCCACTACTGGTCACTACACTACAGCAGGGCTAGGTGGTCCACTACTGGTCACTACACTACACTGGTCACTACACAGCAGGGCTAGGTGGTCCACTACTGGTCACTACACTACAGCAGGGCTAGGTGGTCCACTACTGGTCACTACACTACAGGGGCTAGGTGGTCCACTACTGGTCACTACACTACAGCAGGGCTAGGTGGACCACTACTGGTCACTACACTACACTACAGCAGGGCTAGGTGGTCCACTACTGGTCACTACACTACACAACAGCAGGGCTAGGTGGTCCACTACTGGTCACTACACTACAGCAGGGCTAGGTGGACCACTACTGGTCACTACACTACACTACAGCAGGGCTAGGTGGTCCACTACTGGTCACTACACTACAGCAGGGCTAGGTGGTCCACTACTGGTCACTACACTACACAGCAGGGCTAGGTGGTCCACTACTGGTCACTACACTACAGCAGGGCTAGGTGGACCACTACTGGTCACTACACTACACTACAGCAGGGCTAGGTGGACCACTACTGGTCACTACACTACACTACAGCAGGGCTAGGTGGTCCACTACTGGTCACTACACAGCAGGGCTACCACTACTGGTCACTACACTACAGCAGGGCTAGGTGGTCCACTACTGGTCACTACTGGTCACTACACTACAGCAGGGCTAGGTGGTCCACTACTGGTCACTACACTACAGCAGGGCTAGGTGGTCCACTACTGGTCACTACACTACACACAGCAGGGCTAGGTGGTCCACTACTGGTCACTACACTACACTACAGCAGGGCTAGGTGGTCCACTACTGGTCACTACACTACAGCAGGGCTAGGTGGTCCACTACTGGTCACTACACTACAGCAGGGCTAGGTGGTCCACTACTGGTCACTACACTACACTACAGCAGGTGGTCCACTAGGTGGTCCACTACTGGTCACTACACTACAGCAGGGCTAGGTGGTCCACTACTGGTCACTACACTACAGCAGGGCTAGGTGGTCCACTACTGGTCACTACACTACACTACAGCAGGGCTAGGTGGTCCACTACTGGTCACTACACTACACTACAGCAGGGCTAGGTGGTCCACTACTGGTCACTACACTACAGCAGGGCTACTGGTCACTACACTACAGCAGGGCTAGGTGGTCCACTACTGGTCACTACACTACACTACAGCAGGGCTAGGTGGTCCACTACTGGTCACTACACTACAGCAGGGCTAGGTGGTCCACTACTGGTCACTACACTACACTACAGCAGGGCTAGGTGGTACTGGTCACTACTGGTCACTACACTACACTACAGCAGGGCTAGGTGGTCCACTACTGGTCACTACACTACAGCAGGGCTAGGTGGTCCACTACTGGTCACTACTGGTCACTACACTACAGCAGGGCTAGGTGGTCCACTACTGGTCACTACTACACTACAGCAGGGCTAGGTGGGGCTAGGTCCACTACTGGTCACTACACTACAGCAGGGCTAGGTGGTCCACTACTGGTCACTACACTACACTACAGCAGGGCTAGGTGGTCCACTACTGGTCACTACACTACACTACAGCAGGGCTAGGTGGTCCACTACTGGTCACTACACTACAGCAGGGCTAGGTGGTCCACTACTGGTCACTACACTACAGCAGGGCTAGGTGGTCCACTACTGGTCACTACACTACAGCAGGGCTAGGTGGTCCACTACTGGTCACTACACTACACTACAGCAGGGCTAGCTAGGTGGTCCACTACTGGTCACTACACTACAGCAGGGCTAGGTGGTACTGGTCACTACTGGTCACTACACTACACTACAGCAGGGCTAGGGGTCTGGTCACTACACTACAGTGGCTAGGTGGTCACTACTGGTCACTACACTACAGCAGGGCTAGGTGGTCCACTACTGGTCACTACACTACACTACAGCAGGGCTAGGTGGTCCACTACTGGTCACTACACTACAGCAGGGCTACTACTGGTCACTACACTACACTACAGCAGGGCTAGGTGGTCCACTGGTCACTGGTCACTACTGGTCACTACACTACAGGGGCTGGTCCAGGTCACTACACTACAGCTAGGGCAGGACCACTACTGGTCACTACACTACAGCAGGGGGCTAGGTGGTCCACTACTGGTCACTACACTACAGCAGGGCTAGGTGGTCCACTACTGGTCACTACACTACAGCAGGGCTAGGTGGTCCACCACTACTGGTCACTACACTACACTACAGCAGGGCTAGGTGGTCCACTACTGGTCACTACACTACACACTAGGTGGTCACCACTACTGGTCACTACACTACAGCAGGGCTAGGTGGTCCACTACTGGTCACTACACTACAGCATGGCTAGGTGGTCCACTACTGGTCACTACACTACACTACAGCATGGCTAGGTGGACCACTACTGGTCACTACACAACACTACAGCAGGGCGAGGTGGACCACTACTGGTCACTACACTACAGCAGGGCTAGGTGGACCACTACTGGTCACTACACTACACTACAGCAGGGCTAGGTGGTCCACTACTGGTCACTACACTACAACAGGGCTAGGTGGACCACTACTGGTCACTACACTACACTACAGCAGGGCTAGGTGGACTAGTACTGGTCACTACACTACACTACAGCAGGGCTAGGTGGTCCACTACTGGTCACTACACTACACTACAGCAGGGCTAGGTGGTCCACTACTGGTCACTACACTACACTACAGGGGCTAGGTGGGTCACTACACTACTGGGGCTCACTACACTACACTACAGCAGGGCTAGGTGGTCCACTACTGGTCACTACACTACACTACAGCAGGGCTAGGTGGTCCACTACTGGTCACTACACTACACTACAGCAGGGCTAGGTGGTCCACTACTGGTCACTACACTACAGCAGGGCTAGGTGGTCCACTACTGGTCACTACACTACACTAGGGCAGGTGGTCACTACTGGGCTAGGTGGTCCACTACTGGTCACTACACTACACTACAGCAGGGCTAGGTGGTCCACTACTGGTCACTACACTACACTACAGCAGGGCTAGGTGGTCCACTACTGGTCACTGGTCACTACACTACACTACAGCAGGGCTAGGTGGTCCACTACTGGTCACTACACTACACTACAGCAGGGCTAGGTGGTCCACTACTGGTCACTACACTACTACAGCAGGGCTAGGTGGGTCACTACACTGGGGCTCACTACTGGTCACTACACTACAGCAGGGGCTAGGTGGTCCACTACTGGTCACTACACTACACTACAGCAGGGCTAGGTGGTCCACTACTGGTCACTACACTACACTACAGCAGGGCTAGGTGGTCCACTACTGGTCACTACACTACACTACAGCAGGGCTAGGTGGTCCACTACTGGTCACTACACTACACTGCAGCAGGGCTAGGTGGTCCACTACTGGTCACTACACTACACTACAGGTCCTGGTCACTACACTACACTAGGGCTAGGTGGTCACTACACTACACTACAGCAGGGCTAGGTGGTCCACCACTACTGGTCACTACACTACAGCAGGGCTAGGTGGTCCACTACTGGTCACTACACTACAGCAGGGCTAGGTGGTCCACTACTACACTACACTACAGCAGGGCTAGGTGGTCCACTACTGGTCACTACACTACACTACAGCAGGGCTAGGTGGTCCACTACTGGTCACTACACTACACTACAGCAGGGCTAGGTGGTCCACTACTGGTCACTACACTACAGCAGGGCTAGGTGGTCCACTACTGGTCACTACACTACACTACAGCAGGGCTAGGTGGTCCACTACTGGTCACTACACTACACTACAGCAGGGCTAGGTTGACCAATACTGGTCACTACACTACAGCAGGGCTAGGTGGTCCACTACTGGTCACGACACTACAGCAGGGCTAGGTGGTCCACTACTGGTCACTACACTACACTACAGCAGGGCTAGGTGGACCACTACTGGTCACTACACTACAGCAGGGCTAGGTGGTCCACTACTGGTCACTACACTACACTACAGCAGGGCTAGGTGGTCCACTACTGGTCACTACACTACAGCAGGGCTAGGTGGTCCACTACTGGTCACTACACTACAGCAGGGCTAGGTGGTCCACTACTGGTCACTACACTACACTACAGCAGGGCTAGGTGGTCCACTACTGGTCACTACACTACAGCAGGGCTAGGTGGTCCACTACTGGTCACTACACTACAGCAGGGCTAGGTGGTCCACTACTGGTCACTACACTACAGCAGGGCTAGGTGGTCCACTACTGGTCACTACACTACAGCAGGGCTAGGTGGTCCACTACTGGTCACTACACTACACTACAGCAGGGCTAGGTGGACCACTACTGGTCACTACACTACAGCAGGGCTAGGTGGTCCACTACTGGTCACTACACTACAGCAGGGCTGGTGGTCCACTACTGGTCACTACACTACAGCAGGGCTAGGTGGTCCACTACTGGTCACTACACTACACTACAGCAGGGCTAGGTGGTCCACTACTGGTCACTACACTACACTACAGCAGGGCTAGGTGGTCCACTACTGGTCACTACACTACACTACAGCAGGGCTAGGTGGTCCCACTACTGGTCACTACACTACACTACAGCAGGGCTAGGTGGTCCACTACTGGTCACTACACTACAGCAGGGCTAGGTGGTCCACTACTGGTCACTACTACTGGTCACACTACAGCAGGGCTAGGTGGTCCACTACTGGTCACTACACTACACTACAGCAGGGCTAGGTGGTCCACTACTGGTCACTACACTACAGCAGGGCTAGGTGGTCCACTACTGGTCACTACACTACAGCAGGGCTAGGTGGTCCACTACTGGTCACTACTAGGTGGTCCACTACACTACACTACAGCAGGGCTAGGTGGTCCACTACTGGTCACTACACTACAGCAGGGCTAGGTGGTCCACTACTGGTCACTACACTACACTACAGCAGGGCTAGGTGGTCCACTACTGGTCACTACACTACAGCAGGGCTAGGTGGTCCACTACTGGTCACTACACTACAGCAGGGCTAGGTGGTCCACTACTGGTCACTACACTACACTACAGCAGGGCTAGGTGGTCCACTACTGGTCACTACACTACACTACAGCAGGGCTAGGTGGTCCACTACTGGTCACTACACTACAGCAGGGGCTAGGTGGTCCACTACTGGTCACTACACTACAGCAGGGCTAGGTGGTCCACTACTGGTCACTACACACTACAGCAGGGCTAGGTGGTCCACTACTGGTCACTACACTACAGCAGGGCTAGGTGGTCCACTACTGGTCACTACACTACACTACAGCAGGGCTAGGTGGTCCACTACTGGTCACTACACTACAGCAGGGCTAGGTGGTCCACTACTGGTCACTACACTACAGCAGGGCTAGGTGGTCCACTACTGGTCACTACACTACACTACAGCAGGGCTAGGTGGTCCACTACTGGTCACTACACTACAGCAGTCACTACTACTGGTCACTACACTACAGCAGGGCTAGGTGGTCCACTACTGGTCACTACACTACACTACAGCAGGGCTAGGTGGTCCACTACTGGTCACTACACTACAGCAGGGCTAGGTGGTCCACTACTGGTCACTACACTACAGCAGGGCTAGGTGGTCCACTACTGGTCACTACACTACACTACAGCAGGGCTAGGTGGTCCACTACTGGTCACTACACTACACTACAGCAGGGCTAGGTGGTCCACTACTGGTCACTACACTACAGCAGGGCTAGGTGGTCCACTACTGGTCACTACACTACAGCAGGGCTAGGTGGTCCACTACTGGTCACTACACTACACTACAGCAGGGCTAGGTGGTCCACTACTGGTCACTACACTACAGCAGCAGGGCTAGGTGGTCCACTACTGGTCACTACACTACAGCAGGGCTAGGTGGTCCACTACTGGTCACTACACTACAGCAGGGCTAGGTGGTCCACTACTGGTCACTACACTACAGCAGGGCTAGGTGGTCCACTACTGGTCACTACACTACAGCAGGGCTAGGTGGTCCACTACTGGTCACTACACTACAGCAGGGCTAGGTGGTCCCACTACTGGTCACTACACTACACTACAGCAGGGCTAGGTGGTCCACTACTGGTCACTACACTACACTACAGCAGGGCTAGGTGGTCCACTACTGGTCTACACTACAGCAGGGCTAGGTGGTCCACTACTGGTCACTACACTACACTACAGCAGGGCTAGGTGGTCACACTGGTCACTGGTCACTACACTACACTACAGCAGGGCTAGGTGGTCCACTACTGGTCACTACACTACAGCAGGGCTAGGTGGTCCACTACTGGTCACTACACTACACTACAGCAGGGCTAGGTGGTCCACTACTGGTCACTACACTACAGCAGGGCTAGGTGGTCCACTACTGGTCACTACACTACAGCAGGGCTAGGTGGTCCACTACTGGTCACTACACTACAGCAGGGCTAGGTGGTCCACTACTGGTCACTACACTACACTACAGCAGGGCTAGGTGGTCCACTACTGGTCACTACACTACAGCAGGGCTAGGTGGTCCACTACTGGTCACTACACTACAGCAGGGCTAGGTGGACCACTACTGGTCACTACTACACTACAGCAGGGCTAGGTGGTCCACTACTGGTCACTACACAGGGCTAGGTGGTCCACTACTGGTCACTACACTACAGCAGGGCAGGTGGTCCACTACTACAGCAGGGCTAGGTGGTCCACTACTGGTCACTACACTACACTACAGCAGGGCTAGGTGGTCCACTACTGGTCACTACACTACAGCAGGGGCTAGGTGGTCCACTACTGGTCACTACACTACACTACAGCAGGGCTAGGTGGTCCACTACTGGTCACTACACTACAGCAGGGCTAGGTGGTCCACTACTGGTCACTACACTACACTACAGCAGGGCTAGGTGGTCCACTACTGGTCACGACACTACAGCAGGGCTAGGTGGTCCACTACTGGTCACTACACTACACTACAGCAGGGCTAGGTGGTCCACTACTGGTCACTACACTACAGCAGGGCTAGGTGGTCCACTACTGGTCACTACACTACAGCAGGGCTAGGTGGACCACTACTGGTCACTACACTACACTACAGCAGGGCTAGGTGGTAAAATTGATATTCAAGAAATCTGTCATTTTGGGGTCCTAAACATGTGTTTGTAATAGAATAGCTGGAGCCTACTTACATCGGTTGCAAGTGGGATCTATTTCTCATCTGATCTTGAATAAATTTAGCCTTTGACCCAATGAACTATTTTAAATTGAACTGCAGCATGTCTTAGACTGTCACGTTCTGACCTTTACTTCCTTTGTTTTGTCATTATTTGGTATGGTCAGGGCGTGAGTTGGGGTGGGCAGTCTGTGTTTGTTTTTCTATGATTTGGGGATTTCTATGTTTCAGTCTAGTGTGGTTCTCAATCAGAGGCAGGTGTCATTAGTTGTCTCTGATTGAGAATCATACTTAGGTAGCCTGGGTTTCACTGTTTGTTTGTGGGTGATTGTTTCCGTGTCTGTGCTTTTCACCACAAGGTACTGTTTTCATTCGTTCCACGTTTATTGTTTTTGTATCAGTTGTGTTCATGTTGAGATTTTCTTATTAAAAGAACCATGGACACTTACCACGCCGCATATTGGTCCTCCGATCCTTCTCGCCTCTCCTCTTCAGATGAAGAGGAGGAAAACCCTTACATAGACACATATAGATGAAGAATGTATTCTCTGAAACTCTGTCAAGATTCGTCTGAATTGTTTCACCTGAATTCTCTTCCTGTTGGTTCTTATGAGAGTTCAGGGAATCCAGATTGTGTGAGTTTAATAACGTATAGATCAAGTTTACACCCACCTTTTGATATAAGGCAGGGCTGTCCAACCCTCTTCCTGGAGATCTACTGTCCTGTGGGTTTTCATTCCAACCCTCTTCCTGGAGATCTACTTTCCTGTGGGTTTTCAGTCCAACCCTCTTCCTGGAGATCTACTTTCCTGTGGGTTTTCAGTCCAACCCTCTTCCTGGAGATCTACTTTCCTGTGGGTTTTCAGTCCAACCCTCTTCCTGGAGATCTACTTTCCTGTGGGTTTTCAGTCCAACCCTCTTCCTGGAGATCTACTGTCCTGTGGGTTTTCAGTTTCAGTCCAACCCTCTTCCTGGAGATTTTCACATCGGTTATGAAAGCATGAATTGACCTCTAAATCCTCAATACATTTGTTACCCAGCCCGTCAGATATCTCGGGTTTGACTGACGTCGCTGGTGTGCATTTCCCCGATTTATCTCCATGTTCATCAAATGAGAAACAAAAAATTGATTTTCAGCTTGTCGAGTTGAAAGGAGATCGAACTTTTGTCTGTCAACTGTTGTAAAGGTCGTAAATCTGAGGATGAAGTGTGAATCTGACATATTCAAATACAATATCTCATTTGTAAAGTTCCCAGAGGAGTTGAATATTGCACTTCCTAAAATTGAGCCTTCATTGATTCCCAGACTTTTGTAGAATTATTGCATGATGTCTGCTCTCTCTCATCAGATTCAGATAGTTAGTTACTGTATCAGGTCTGCTCTCTCTCATCAGATTCAGATAGTTACTGTATCAGGTCTGAAGTGTTTTTCAGTCTTTTCATTCATTTATTCAATTGTTATTGTACATTTCTTTTTCAATCAATACAGGTGTGTCATTAATCCGATAGTAGGGATTGTCTGTGGTTTAACTAACTTTGTCTTCTCAAAACATTAACACCATACCGGTCGGTTTAGTTCACTACGAGACGTTCACCACATTCATGTTGATAAAGAACACCATACCGGTCGGTTTAGTTCACTTTATTCAATTGTTATTGACATATTTCGTTCACCACATTCATGTTGATAAAGAACACCATACCGGTCGGTTTAGTTCACTACGAGACGTTCACCACATTCATGTTGATAAAGAACACCATACCGGTCGGTTTAGTTCACTACGAGACGTTCACCACATTCATGTTGATAAAGAAAACCATACCGGTCGGTTTAGTTCACTACATTCATGATGAAGACGTTCACCACATTCATGTTGATAAAGAACACAATACCGGTCGGTCTAGTTCACTACATTCATGTTGATAAAGAACACAATACCGGTCGGTTTAGTTCACTACATTCATGTTGTTAGACGTTCACCACATTCATGTTGATAAAGAACACAATACCGGTCGGTTTAGTTCACTACGAGACGTTCACCACATTCATGTTGATAAAGAACACCATACCGGTCGGTTTAGTTCACCACATTCATGTTGATAAAGAACACCATACCGGTCGGTTTAGTTCACCACATTCATGTTGATAAAGAACACCATACCGGTCGGTTTAGTTCACCACATTCATGTTGATAAAGAACACCATACCGGTCGGTTTAGTTCACCACATTCATGTTGATAAAGAACACCATACCGGTCGGTTTAGTTCACCACATGTTTTATTTATTTATTTTCATTTTATTATTCCAAAAACCCAAAGTATAAAAGTTTTCCCTCAAAGGTCTGCATCTGTGTAGAAAACAGAGAGCAGTCTGGGATGAATCCATAAAGCATCATCTCATTCATAATTAAAGGAATATAGAGAATCAATGTGCTTATACATTGGTACTGTATAAAACCACAACCGTATCTTCAGTGTAGTAACAAAAAGGCTTCATCTTCAGTGCATTATCCCCCTATTCCCTTCATATCAGTGCAGACCCCTACTATCCCCTTAGTGCACTACATAGAGAATAGGGCTTCAGATTTGACCCCTACTATCCCCTTAGTGCACTACATAGAGAGGGCTTCAGGGCTTCAGATTTGACCCCTACTATCCCCTTAGTGCACTACTTCAGATTTGACCCCTAGAGAATCAGGGCCAAAACATTCAGAGTTTGACCCCAGAGCAGTACTATCAGAGAATAGGGCTTCAGATTTGACCTATCAGGAACCAAAACATTCCACAGTCAGTTTGTCAGGATCTATTAATAACATCAACAGTCTTCAGAGCAGTGTATTAAACTAACCTATCAGAGCAGTGTATTAAACTAACCTATCAGAGCAGTGTATAAAACTACCCTATCAGAGCAGTGTATAAAACTATCCTATCAGAGCAGTGTATTAAACTAACCTATCAGAGCAGTGTATGAAACTAACCTATCAGAGCAGTGTATTAAACTAACCTATCAGAGCAGTGTATTAAACTACCCTATCAGAGCAGTGTATTAAACTAACCTATCAGAGCAGTTAAAACTACTCCTATCAGAGCTGTACCCTATCAGAGCAGTGTATTAAACTAAACCTATCAGAGCAGTGTATTAAACTATCCATTAAACTACCCTATCAGAGCAGTGTATTAAACTAACTATCAGAGCAGTGTATTAAACTACCCTATCAGAGCAGTGTATAAAACTATCCTATCAGAGCAGTGTATTAAACTACCTATCAGAGCAGTGTATTAAACTAACCTATCAGAGCAGTGTATAAAACTAACCTATCAGAGCAGTGTATTAAACTACCCTATCAGAGCAGTGTATAAAACTAACCTATCAGAGCAGTGTATTAAACTAACCTATCAGAGCAGTGTATTAAACTAACCTATCAGAGCAGTGTATTAAAACCAGAGCAGTATCAGAGCAGTGTATAAAACTAACCTATCAGAGCAGTGTATTAAACTAAAGAGCTAACCTATCAGAGCAGTGTATTAAACTAACCTATCAGAGCAGAGCAGTGTATAAAACTAACCCTATCAGAGCAGTGTATTAAACTAACCTATCAGAGCAGTGTATAAAACTAACCTATCAGAGCAGTGTATTAAACTAACCTATCAGAGCAGTGTATTAAAACTAACCTATCAGAGCAGTGTATAAAACTAACCTATCAGAGCAGTGTATTAAACTAACCTATCAGAGCAGTGTATTAAACTAACCTATCAGACATTAAAACTAACCTATCAGAGCAGTGTATAAAACTAACCTATCAGAGCAGTGTATAAAACTAACCTATCAGAGCAGTGTATAAAACTAACCTATCAGAGCAGTGTATAAAACTATTATCAGAGCAGTATTAAACTAACTATCAGAGCAGTGTATTAAACTAACCTATCAGAGCAGTGTATTAAACTATCCTATCAGAGCAGTGTATTAAACTAACCTATCAGAGCAGTGTATAAAACTAACCTATCAGAGCAGTGTATTAAACTAACCTATCAGAGCAGTGTAAACTATATCAGAGCAGTGTATTAAACTAACCTATCAGAGCAGTGTATTAAACTAATCAGACAGTATTAAACCCTATCAGAGCAGTGTATTAAACTACCCTATCAGAGCAGTGTATTAAACTAACCTATCAGAGCAGTGTATAAAACTAACCTATCAGAGCAGTGTATTAAACTAACCTATCAGAGCAGTGTATAAAACTAACCTATCAGAGCAGTGTATTAAACTAACCTATCAGAGCAGTGTATTAAACTAACCTATCAGAGCAGTGTATTAAACTAACCTATCAGAGCAGTGTATTAAAACTAACCCTATCAGAGCAGTGTATTAAACTAACCTATCAGAGCAGTGTATTAAACTATCCTATCAGAGCATGTAAAACTACCCAGAGCAGTATCAGAGCAGTGTATTAAACTAACCTATCAGACTATCAGAGCAGTGTATAAAACTAACCTATCAGTGTATAAAACTAGAGCAGTGTATTAAAACCCTATCAGAGCTATCATCAGAGCAGTGTATTAAACTAACCTATCAGAGCAGTGTATTAAACTAACCTATCAGAGCAGTGTATCCTATCAGAGCAGTGTATTAAACTAACCTATCAGAGCAGTGTATATCCTATCAGAGCAGTGTATAAAACTAACCTATCAGAGCAGTGTATAAAACTACCCTATCTACCCTATCAGAGCAGTGTATTAAAACTACAGAGCAGTGTATTAAACTATCAGAGCAGTGTATTAAACTACCCTATCAGAGCAGTGTATTAAATTAACCTAACACAGACTATCCTATCAGAGCAGTGTATTAAACTAACCTATCAGACTGTAAAACTAACCTATCAGAGCAGTGTATTAAACTAACCTATCAGAGCAGTGTATTAAACTAACCTATCAGAGCAGAGTATTAAACTAGTCCCTCCTATATTCAGAGCAGTGTATTAAACTAACCTATCAGACTATCAGAGCAGTGTATTCAAGCAGTGTATTAAACTAACTATCCTATCAGAGCAGTGTATTAAACTAACCTATCAGACTATCAGAGCAGTGTATTAAACTATTATCAGACAGTATTAAACTAACTATCAGAGCAGTGTATTAAACTAACCTATCAGACTATCATCAGAGCAGTGTATTAAACTAACCTATCAGACTATCCTATCAGAGAGCAGAAAATAATGTGCTTCTCAGACACGAACGTCAGAGCAGGTGAAAGTTAAAATCAGTTCATCTTGTAATTACGAGTAAAACATTTACAGCATTTAAAAAGCTTTTGTCTTGGAGTGTACCAGTCCGTCTCTGAATATTCATGAGGTAGTCATTCAACAGTCTGTCTCTGAATATTCATGAGGCAGTCATTCAACAGTCTGCCTCTGAATATTCATGAGGCAGTCATTCAACAGTCTGCCTCTGAATATTCATGAGGCAGTCATTCAACAGTCTGTCTCTGAATATTCATGAGGCAGTCATTCGGCTCTACTACAGGAAGTGAATTTACACTTTGAAATTGGAGTCATTTAGCAGACGCTCTTATCCAGAGCAACTTACAGGAGCCAGTGTGGTTAGTTGCCTTGCTCAAGGGCACATTGTCAGATTTTCACTTTAGTCGGCTGGGGGATTTGAACCAGCGACCTTTCCTGTGTGTGTGTGTGTTAGTTAACAGTGGGGGGCAGGTAGTAGGGTTGGAAAAGTCTCTCGTGTGAACAGCTGCTGAGCGCGGTGTGTGTGTGTAGCAGTAACCGCGGGAACCGGGAGGTGAAGTAACAAACGAAGCCTTCAGGCACCTCCCCTAACGTCTCCTGGACCTCCGCTGGCAACTCGTGGTAGTGGTGCTTCTACAGACACGGAAACACACAGAGAGAAAGGGAGAGGGAGAGAGGGAGAGAGATGGAGATGGAGAGAGGAGAGAGAGAGAGAGAGATGGAGGGAGAGAGAGAGATGGAGGGAGAGAGAGAGATGGAGAGGGAGAGACAGGAAGAGAGAGAGAGAGATGGAGAGACAGGAAGAGAGAGAGAGACAGGAAGAGAGAGAGAGAGACAGGAAGAGAGAGAGAGAGACAGGAAGAGAGAGAGAGAGAGAGAGAGACAGGAAGAGAGAGAGAGAGACAGGAAGAGAGAGAGAGAGACAGGAAGAGAGAGAGAGAGACATGAAGAGAGAGAGACAGGAAGAGAGAGGAGAGACAGGAAGAAGAGAGAGAGAGACAGGAAGAGAGAGAGAGAGACAGGAAGAGAGAGACAGGAAGAGAGAGAGAGAGAGAGACAGGAAGAGAAAGAGAGAGACAGGAAGAGAGAGAGAGAGAGACAGGAAGAGAGAGAGACAGGAAGAGAGAGAGAGAGACAGGAAGAGAGAGAGAGAGAGAGAGAGAGAGAGAGAGACAGGAAGAGAGAGAGAGAGGAAGGAAGAGAGAGAGAGAGACAGGAAGAGAGAGAGAGAGAGAGAGAGAGAGGAGAGACAGGAAGAGAGAGAGAGAGAGAGGAAGGAAGAGAGAGAGAGAGAGACAGGAAGAGAGAGAGAGAGAGACAGGAAGAGAGAGGGAGAGACAGGAAGAGAGAGAGAGAGAGAGACAGGAAGAGAGAGAGAGACAGGAAGAAAGAGAGAGAGAGACAGGAAGAGAGAGAGAGAGAGACAGGAAGAGAGAGGGAGAGACAGGAAGAGAGAGAGGAGAGACAGGAAGAGAGAGAGAGAGAGACAGGAAGAGAGAGAGAGAGAGACAGGAAGAGAGAGAGAGAGGACAGGAAGAGAGAGAGAGAGAGGAAGAGAGAGAGAGAGAGAGACAGGAAGAGAGAGAGAGAGAGAGAGAGGAAGAGAGAGAGAGAGAGAGACAGGAAGAGAGAGAGAGAGAGAGACAGGAAGAGAGAGAGAGAGAGACAGGAAGAGAGAGAGAGAGACAGGAAGAGAGAGAGAGAGAGAGACAGGAAGAGAGAGAGGGAGAGAGACAGGAAGAGAGAGAGAGACAGGAAGAGAGAGAGAGAGACAGGAAGAGAGAGAGAGAGAAACAGGAAGTTCAACACTATCCTCCAACCATTTCAACATTTACCACTACTATAACACATTTTTGGCCTGAAAAAAGCAGCATGTTTCCCTTATTCCTCATGTCTCCTGTGTGAACAGGTGTATACACTGAGTGGACAAAACATTAAGAACACCTTCCTGATATTGAGTTCCCCCCTCTAGCCCTTTCACCCTGCGAACAACCTCAATTCGCTGGGGCATGGACTCTACAAGGTGTTGAAAGCCTTCCACAGGGATGCTGGCCCATGTTGACCTCCAATGCTTCCCACAGTTGGCTGGATGTCCTTTGGGTGGTGGACCATTCTTGATACACACGGGAAACTGTTGAGTGTGAAAAACCCAGCAGCGTTGCAGTTCTTGACCCAAACCGGTGCACCTGGCACATACTACCATACCCCTTTCAAAGGCCCTTTCAAAGGCACTGAAATATTTAGTCTTTCCCATTCACCCACTGATTGAAGTGGATTTAACAGTGACATCAATTAATGTTTTATCTACTCAGTGTATACTAGACTATACTATATATAACAGTATATATGTTTTGTATATACTCAGTGTTTTCTAGACTATACTATATATAACAGTATATATGTTTTGTATACTATACTATACTATATATAACAGTATATATGTTTTGTATACTCAGTGTATACTATACTATACTATATATAACAGTATATATGTTTTGTATACTCAGTGTATACTATATATAACAGTATATATGTTTTTTTATACTCAGTGTTTTCTAGACTATACTATATATAACAGTATATATGTTTTGTATACTATACTATACTATATATAACAGTATATATGTTTTGTATACTCAGTGTATACTAGACTATACTATATATAACAGTATATATGTTTTGTATATACTCAGTGTTTTCTAGACTATACTATATATAACAGTATATATGTTTTGTATACTATACTATACTATATATAACAGTATATATGTTTTGTATACTCAGTGTATACTATACTATACTATATATAACAGTATATATGTTTTGTATACTCAGTGTATACTATATATAACAGTATATATGTTTTTTATACTCAGTGTTTTCTAGACTATACTATATATAACAGTATATATGTTTTGTATACTATACTATACTATATATAACAGTATATATGTTTTGTATACTCAGTCTATACTATACTATATATAACAGTATATATGTTTTGTATACTCAGTGTATACTATACTATATATAACAGTATATATGTTTTTATACTCATTGTATACTATACTATATATGTTTTGTATACTCAGTGTATACTATACTATATATAACAGCATATATGTTTTGTATACTTAGTGTATACTATATATAACAGTATATATGTTTTGTATACTCAGTGTATACTATACTATATATAACAGTATATATGTTTTATCTACTCAGTGTATACTATACTATACTATATATAACAGTATATAGGTTTTGTATACTAGGTGTATACTATATATAACAGTATATAGGTTTTGTATACTCAGTGTATACTATACTATATATAACCGTATATATGTTTTGTATACTCAGTGTATACTATACTATACTATATATAACAGTATATATGTTTTGTATACTCAGTGTATACTATACTATATGTAACAGTATATATGTTTTGTATACTCGGTGTATACTATACTATACTATATATAACAGTATATATGTTTTTTATACTCATTGTATACTATACTATATATGTTTTGTATACTCAGTGTATACTATACTATATATAACAGCATATATGTTTTGTATACTTAGTGTATACTATATATAACAGTATATATGTTTTGTATACTCAGTGTATACTATACTATATATAACAGTATATATATTTTATCTACTCAGTGTATACTATACTATACTATATATAACAGTATATAGGTTTTGTATACTAGGTGTATACTATATATAACAGTATATAGGTTTTGTATACTCAGTGTATACTATACTATATATAACCGTATATATGTTTTGTATACTCAGTGTATACTATACTATACTATATACAACTGTATATCTTGTACCTTATTTCTCATGGCTTGGAGCATATATATATATATATATAAATAAGAGATACCTTATTTCTCATGGCTCGGAGCAGGTCTCTGACTGAGTTTCCTTTATACGTCCTGAACTTCCTCAGGTCTGGAGAGAAAACACAGAGAGATGAGTGTTACCTGTCTGATGTGTTACCTGTCTGGTGTGTTACCTGTCTGATGTGTTACCTGTCTGATGTGTTACCTGTCTGGTGTGTTACCTGTCTGATGTGTTACCTGTCTGGTGTGTTACCTGTCTGATGTGTTACCTGTCCGGTGTGTTACCTGTCTGGTGTGTTACCTGTCTGGTCTGTCTGGTGTGTTACCTGTCTGGTGTGTTACCTGTCTGGTGTGTTACCTGTCTGGTGTGTTACCTGTCTGATGTGTTACCTGTCTGGCCTGTCTGGTGTGTTACCTGTCTGATGTGTGTTACCTGTCTGATGTGTGTTACCTGTCAGGTGTGTGTTACCTGTCAGGTGTGTGTTACCTGTCTGATGTGTTACCTGTCTGGTGTGTTACCTGTCTGGTGTGTTACCTGTCTGGTGTGTTACCTGTCTGGTGTGTTACTTGTCTGATGTGTTACCTGTCTGGTGTGTTACCTGTCTGATGTGTTACCTGTCTGGCCTGTCTGGTGTGTTACCTGTCTGATGTGTGTTACCTGTCTGATGTGTGTTACCTGTCAGGTGTGTGTTACCTGTCAGGTGTGTGTTACCTGTCAGGTGTGTGTTACCTGTCTGGTGTGTTACCTGTCTGGTGTGTTACCTGTCTGATGTGTGTTACCTGTCTGATGTGTGTTACCTGTCTGATGTGTGTTACCTGTCTGATGTGTTACCTGTCTGGTGTGTTACCTGTCTGCAGAGGAACAGAGATGTGCATTCTCCAGTTGGTTCGTACTACAGCTCTGCCAGCCGTCTCCAGCCTCACCACCATGGTGCTGTCTGTAGGTTCCTTCTCTATACGGTCACTCACATCCTAACCAATCAAATCAAATCAAATGTATTTATATAGCCCTTCGTACATCAGCTGATATCTCAAAGTGCTGTACAGAAACCCAGCCTAAAACCCCAAACAATGCAGGTGTAGAAGCACAGTGGCTAGGAAAACTACTAACTAAAACTACAGTCAAATTTCAACATACTACGCTGATCTATAATGAGGAGTCATCTAATCTGTTTTACCTACTAATAACTAAAATTACAGTCAAATATCAACATACTAGCCTAATCTATAATGAGTCATCTAATCTGTTTTACCCACTAATAACTAAAACTACAGTCAAATATCAACATACTAGCCTGATCTATAATGAGGAGTCATCTCATGCTCAATCACACTTTTGTCCCTCCAACAGTTAGTTTTAGGAGAGCCCTATTGTGCTTATCAGCTGTCGTCAAACACACAAGGACATGAAGAGAAGACCCTCTAAGATCCTCTATTCTCTATCTAGATTCTCAACGGTTAGTTCTAGAAGACTCTCTAAGATTCTCTATTCTCTATCTAGATTCTCAACAGTTAGTTCTAGAAGACTCTCTAAGATCCTCTATTCTCTATCTAGATTCTCAACGGTTAGTTCTAGAAGACTCTCTAAGATTCTCTATTCTCTATCTAGATTCTCAACAGTTAGTTCTAGAAGACCCTCTAAGATTCTCTATTCTCTATCTAGATTCTCAACAGTTAGTTCTAGAAGACTTTCTTCCTCTATTGTGTGTAGCAGATTCTACGAGATGAGGGGTAGAGGGGTAGGGAGGTAGAGGGGGTAGAGGGGTAGAGGGGAGTAGAGGGGTAGGGAGGGAGGTAGAGGTAGAGGGGTAGAGGGTAGGGAGGTAGAGGGGGTAGAGGGGGGGAGAGGGGGGAGAGAGGGGTAGAGGAGTAGGGAGGTAGAGGGGTAGAGGGGTAGAGGGGTAGAGGGGGTAGAGGGGTAGGGGGTAGAGGGTAGAGGGGTAGAGGGGGGAGGGGTAGGGGAGGTAGAGGGGTAGAGGGGTAGAGGGGTAGGGAGGTAGGGGGGGTAGGGGGCAGAGGGGTAGGGAGGTAGAGGGGGGGGGGGTAGAGGGGTAGAGGGTAGAGGGGGTAGGGGGGTAGAGGGGTAGAGGGGAGGGGGGGGGGTAGAGGGGGGTAGAGGGGTAGGGGGTAGAGGGGTAGGGAGGTAGAGGGGTAGAGGGGTAGAGGGGTAGGGGGAGGTAGAGGGGGTAGGGGGGTAGGGAGGTAGGGGGTAGAGGGGGTAGGGGGTAGAGGGGGAGGGTAGGGGGTAGGGGATAGAGGGGGCAGAGGGTAGGGAGGTAGAGGGGTAGGGGGTAGAGGGGTAGGGGGTAGGGGGTAGGGAGGTAGGGGGGTAGGGAGGGGGCAGAGGGGTAGAGGGGTAGAGGGGTAGGGAGGTAGGGGGTAGGGAGGTAGAGGGGTAGGGAGGGGTAGGTAGGGGGTAGAGGGGTAGAGGGGGAGGGGGTAGAGGGATAGAGGGGTAGGGGGTAGGGAGGTAGAGGGGTAGGGAGGTAGAGGGGTAGGGAGGTAGGGGGTAGAGGGGTGGAGGGGTAGAGGGGGTAGGGAGGTGGAGGGGGGTAGAGGGGTAGGGAGGTAGAGGGTAGAGGGGTAGGGAGGTAGAGGGATAGAGGGGTAGAGGGGTAGGGAGGTAGAGGGGGTAGAGGGTAGAGGGGTAGGGAGGTAGAGGGGTAGGGAGGTAGAGGGGTAGGGAGGTAGAGGGGTAGGGAGGTAGAGGGGTAGAGGGGTAGAGGGGTAGGGAGGTAGAGGGGTAGAGGGGTAGGGAGGTAGAGGGGTAGGGAGGTAGAGGGGTAGGGAGGTAGAGGGTAGGGAGGTAGAGGGTAGAGGGGTAGGGAGGTAGAGGGGTAGAGGGGTAGAGGGGTAGGGAGGTAGAGGGGTAGGGAGGTAGGGGTAGAGGGGTAGGGAGGTAGGGGGTAGAGGGGTAGGGAGGTAGAGGGATAGAGGGGTAGAGGGGTAGGGAGGTAGAGGGGGTAGGGAGGTAGAGGGATAGAGGGGTAGAGGGGTAGGGAGGTAGAGGGATAGAGGGGTAGAGGGGTAGGGAGGTAGAGGGATAGAGGGGTAGAGGGGGTAGGGAGGTAGAGGGGTAGAGGGATAGGGAGGTAGAGGGATAGAGGGGTAGGGAGGTAGAGGGATAGAGGGGTAGAGGGATAGGGGGGGTAGAGGGGTAGAGGGGTAGAGGGGGTAGGGAGGTAGAGGGGTAGAGGGGTAGGGAGGTAGAGGGGTAGAGGGGTAGGGGGTAGGGAGGTAGAGGGGTAGGGAGGTAGAGGGGTAGGGAGGTAGAGGGGTAGGGAGGGAGGTAGAGGGGTAGGGAGGTAGAGGGATAGAGGGGAGAGGGGTAGAGGGTAGGGGGTAGGGGTGGGAGGTAGAGGGGTAGGGGGTAGGGAGGGGTAGGGAGGTAGAGGGGGTAGGGAGGTAGAGGGGGGGTAGGGAGGGGTAGAGGGGGTAGAGGGGTAGGGAGGTAGAGGGGTAGGGAGGTAGAGGGGTAGGGAGGTAGAGGGGTAGGGAGGTAGAGGGATACACAGGTAGAGGGGTAGGGGGTAGAGGGGGATAGAGGGTAGAGGGTAGGGAGGTAGAGGGATAGAGGGGTAGAGGGGTAGGGAGGTAGAGGGATAGAGGGGTAGAGGGGTAGGGAGGTAGGGGATAGAGGGGTAGGGAGGTAGAGGGGTAGGGAGGTAGAATGGTAGGGAGGGTAGATATAAGGTAGATTGTTAGGGAGGTAGAGGGGTAGAGGGGTAGAGGGGTAGGGAGGTAGAGGGGTAGGGAGGTAGAGGGGGCTAGAGGGGATAGGGAGGTAGAGGGGTGGGGTAGAGGGGGGTAGGGAGGTAGAGGGATAGAGGGGTAGGGAGGTAGAGGGGTAGGGAGGTAGAGGGGGTAGGGAGGTAGAGGGATAGAGGGGTAGAGGGGTAGGGAGGTAGAGGGATAGAGGGGTAGAGGGGTAGGGAGGTAGAGGGATAGAGGGTAGAGGGGTAGGGAGGTAGAGGGGGTAGAGGGGTAGAGGGATAGGGAGGTAGAGGGATAGAGGGGTAGAGGGGTAGGGAGGTAGAGGGATAGAGGGGTAGAGGGATAGGGGGTAGAGGGGTAGAGGGGTAGAGGGGTAGAGGGGTAGGGAGGTAGAGGGGTAGAGGGGGAGGGAGGTAGAGGGGTAGAATCATCTAGTTTTGGGGTAGGGAGGTAGAGGGGGCCCTAGGGAGGTAGAGGGGTAGGGAGGTAGAGGGGTAGGGAGGTAGAGGGGTAGGGAGGTAGAGGGATAGAGGGGTAGAGGGGGGCTAGGGGGCAGAGGGGTAGGGAGGTAGAGGGGTAGGGAGGTAGAGGGGTAGAGGGGTAGGGAGGTAGAGGGGTAGGGAGGTAGAGGGGTAGGGAGGTAGAGGATAGGGAGGTAGGGGGATAGAGGGGTAGAGGGGTAGGGGGTAGAGGGTAGAGGGGTAGAGGGGTAGGGAGGTAGAGGGATAGAGGGGTAGAGGGGTAGGGAGGTAGAGGGATAGGGGGTAGAGGGGTAGGGAGGTAGAGGGATTCAGAGGGGAGGGAGGTAGAGGGGGTAGGGAGGTAGAGGGGTAGGGAGGTAGAGGGTAGGGAGGTAGAGGGGTAGGGAGGTAGAGGGGTAGGGAGGTAGAGGGATAGAGGGGTAGAGGGGTAGAGGGGTAGAGGGGTAGGGAGGTAGAGGGATAGAGGGGTAGAGGGGTAGGGAGGTAGAGGGATAGAGGGGTAGAGGGGTAGGGAGGTAGAGGGATAGAGGGGAGCAGAGGGATAGGGGGTTTCTTCCTGTAGGGGGAGAGGGGTAGGGAGGTAGAGGGGTAGAGGGGTAGGGAGGTAGAGGGGTAGGGGGTAGGGAGGTAGAGGGGTAGGGAGGTAGAGGGTAGGGAGGTAGAGGGGCCAGAGGGGTAGGGAGGTAGAGGGGTAGAGGGGTAGGGAGGTAGAGGGTAGGGAGGTAGAGGGTAGAGGGGTAGGGAGGTAGAGGGGTAGAGGGGAAGAGGGGTAGGGAGGTAGAGGGATAGAGGGGTAGAGGGGTAGGGAGGTAGAGGGGTAGGGAGGTAGAGGGGTAGGGAGGTTTTCCGAGGGATAGAGGGGTAGAGGGGTAGGGAGGTTAGAGGGATAGGGGGTAGAGGGTAGGGAGGTAGAGGGATAGAGGGGTAGAGGGGTAGGGAGGTAGAGGGATAGAGGGGTAGAGGGGTAGGGAGGTAGAGGGGTAGAGGGGATAGAGGGGTAGGGAGGTAGAGGGATAGAGGGGTAGAGGGGTAGGGAGGTAGAGGGATAGAGGGCCAGAGGGGTAGGGAGGTAGAGGGATAGAGGGGTAGAGGGGTAGGGAGGTAGAGGGATAGAGGGGTAGAGGGGTAGGGAGGTAGAGGGGTAGAGGGGTTGGGAGGTAGGGGGTAGAGGGGTAGGGAGGCAGAGAGGTAGAGGGGTATAGCTCGGATTTCATCAACCTTGTTGTCAAGAACTGGGGTAGAGGGGTTTTCTGAGAGGTAGAGGGGATAGAGGTAGCAGGGTAGAGGTAGAGGGGTAGGGAGGTAGAGGGATAGAGGGGTTGGGAGGTAGGGGGGTAGGGAGGCAGAGGGGCAGAGAGGTAGAGGGGTGTAGGGGGTAAGGGGGGTAGAGGGTAGGGGGGTAGAGAGGTAGAGGTAGAGGGGTAGGTGGGTAGAGGGGTAGGTGGGTAGAGGGGTACCTGGAAGAACTGAAGTTGCTTATCAGGGCTCCAGAAGAACGGGTGTTTAAGAATAGAGGAAGTGGACGGGCGGGACTCTGGATCGCTGTTGATCATTCGCTCTATCAGGTCCCGCGCTATGACGTCATCTGACGGACACACAACACAGCCAATTAGAGCACAGCTCTCAATCAGAATCACAGAATCTCAAGAGTCTCTAAACGACAGACGACACACACCCACCATGCACGTCTTCCAGGAAGTGTGTGAGGAAGTACTCCCGGTCAGGATGTTAGCTTGGCGTCGTAGCGTGTCACCAAACGGGTGCTGCCCCTACTGACCACGTAGTAGAACACACAGCCTGCCGAGAACACATCCACCGCCTGGTCACAACGGGTCTAGAGAGAGACACAACATTATTATAGTTAGAACACTGTAGAACACAGGAAGTAGTATTATAGTAGTAGTAGAACACATCCACCGCCTGGTCACAACGGGTCTAGAGAGAGACACAACATTATTATAGTTAGAACACTGTAGAACACAGGAAGTAGTATTATAGTAGTAGTAGAACACATCCACCGCCTGGTCACAACGGGTCTAGAGAGAGACACAACATTATTATAGTTAGAACACTGTAGAACACAGGAAGTAGTATTATAGTAGTAGTAGAACACACTAGAGAGAGGAGTAGTATTATAGTAGTAGTAGAACACACTAGAGAGGAGTAGTATTATAGTAGTAGTAGAACACACTAGAGAGGAGTAGTAGTATTATAGTAGTAGTAGAACACACTAGAGAGAGAGGAGTATTATAGTAGTAGTAGAACACACTAGAGAGAGAGAGGAGGAGTATTATAGTAGTAGTAGAACACACTAGAGAGAGGAGTAGTATTATAGTAGTAGTAGAACACACTAGAGAGGAGTAGTATTATAGTAGTAGTAGAACACACTAGAGAGAGAGGAGTAGTATTATAGTAGTAGTAGAACACACTAGAGAGAGGAGTAGTATTATAGTAGTAGTAGAACACACTAGAGAGAGAGAGGAGTAGTATTAACGTAGTAGTAGAACACACTAGAGAGGAGTAGTATTACAGTAGTAGTAGAACACACTAGAGAGAGGGAGTAGTATTATAGTAGTAGTAGAACACACTAGAGAAAGGAGTAGTATTATAGTAGTAGTAGAACACACTAGAGAGAGGAGTAGTTTTATAGTAGTAGTAGAACACACTAGAGAGAGGAGTAGTATTATAGTAGTAGTAGAACATACTAGACAGGAGTAGTATTATAGTAGTAGTAGAACACACTAGAGGGAGGGAGGAGTAGTATTATAGTAGTAGTAGAACACACTAGAGAGAGAGAGGAGTAGTATTATAGTAGTAGTAGAACACACTAGAGAGAGGAGTAGTATTATGGTAGTAGTAGAACACACTAGAGAGGAGTAGTATTATAGTAGTAGTAGAACACACTAGAGAGGAGTAGTATTATAGTAGTAGTAGAACACACTAGAGAGGAGTAGTATTATAGTAGTAGTAGAACACACTAGAGAGGAGTAGTATTATAGTAGTAGTAGAACACACTAGAGAGGAGTAGTATTATAGTAGTAGTAGAACACACTAGAGAGAGGAGTAGTATTATAGTAGTAGTAGAACACACTAGAGAGGAGTAGTATTATGGTAGTAGTAGAACACACTAGAGAGGAGTAGTATTATGGTAGTAGTAGAACACACTAGAGAGAGAGGAGTAGTATTATAGTAGTAGTAGAACACACTAGAGAGGAGTAGTATTATAGTAGTAGTAGAACACACTAGAGAGGAGTAGTATTATAGTAGTAGTAGAACACACTAGAGAGGAGTAGTATTATAGTAGTAGTAGAACCCAGTAGAACAAACAGCCTGCTGGGAACTGAAGTTTTCATGTCACAGAGGATGGAAAGATATCAAAACCTTATAGTATTTAATTAATTAATTACTTTGTGTGTGTGTGTGTGTGTGTGTGTGTGTGTGTGTGTGTGTGTGTGTGTGTGTGTGTGTGTGTGTGTGTGTGTGTGTGTGTGTGTGTGTGTGCCTCTGTATCTCTCACCGGGTTGTGTCCCGGTGTGTCCAGCAGTACTTCTGGGGCGATCCACCCCTCTGTCCCCGGTATCCCCGAGCGGAGAGAGAAACTAGTCCTTCCCTCAGGGATCTTTTACACAGGCCGAAGTCTGATATCAGCGCTCTCACCCGCCCCAGGGGCCCTGGCTGAGACAACAGGATGTTACGAGGCTTCAGATCCCTGTGGACTGGAGACCGGAGAGAGAGACCGGAGAGAGACCGGAGAGAGAGATGGAGAGAGAGAAATGGAGAGAGAGATGGAGAGAGAGACCAGAGCGAGGGAGAGAGATGAGAGTGAGACCGGAGAGATGGAGAGAGAGATTGAGAGAGATGGAGAGAGAGACCAGAGCGAGAGATGAGAGAGATGAGAGAGATGGGGAGAGAGATGGAGAGAGAGACCGGAGAGAGAGAGCGATGAGAGAGAGAGCGAGAGAGATGGAGAGAGATCAGAGAGAGAGAGAGAGAGAGAGAGAGAGAGAAACCAGAGAGAGACATGGAGAGAGAGAAATGGAGAGAGAGATGCAGAGAGAGAGAGAAGTTAACAAATGGAGGGAGAGAGGTGTCAACAGCGGTGTTGTCAAATCACTAAACCTAGAGTCTCGAGTCCCTTGTGTTTGAGTTTGAGTCCAAGTCCAGTCTCGAGTCTAGGACGTGGTTTAGGACGTGGGATTGTGGATGCCAGGTCATCTGATGCAGCACTCCATCACTCTCCTTCTTGGTCAAATAGCCCTTACACAGCCTGGAGGTGTGTTGGGTCATTGTCCTGTTGAAGAACAAACACTAAGCCCAAACCAGATGGGATGGTATATCGCTGCAGAATGCTGTGGTAGCCATGCTGGGTAAGTGTGCCTTGAATTCTAAATAAATAACTGACAGTGTCACCAGCAGAGCAGTCCCACACCATAACACCTCCTCCTCCAAGCTTCACGGTGGGAACCAAACATGCGGAGATCATCTGTTCACCTACTACCAATGGATTTCACGAGAAAAATGGGTAACAATAATAAATAAATAAAAATATGTTATTTCAACTCTGAAGTATTTATTTGGGCTGCAATTTCTGAAGCTCTAATGAACTTATCCTCTGCAGCATGGGTAACTCCTGGTCTTCCTTTCCTATGCCGGTCCTCATGAGAGCCAGTTTCATCAAAGCGCTTGGTGGTTTTTATCCTCTGCGACTGCACTTGAAGAAACTTTCAAAGTTCTTGAAATGTTCCGTATTGACTGACCTTCATGTCTTAAAGTAATGATGGACTGTCGTTTCTCTTTGCTTATTTGAGCTGTTCTTGCCATAATATGGACTTGGTCTTTTACCAAATAGGGATATCTTCTGTAAACCATCCCTACCTTGTCACAACACAACTGATTGGCTCAAACACATTAAGAAGGAAAGAAATCCCCCAAATTAACTTTTAACAAGACACACCTGTTAATTGAAATGCATTCCAGGTGACAACCATATGAAGTTGGTTGAGAGAATGCCAAGAGTGTACAAAGCTGTCATCGAGGCAGGGTGGCTATTTGAAGAATCTCAAATATAAAATATATTTGGATTTGTTTAACACTTTTTGGTTCTTACATGATTCCTTATGTTGAACGTCCTCATGAGAGCAAGTTAACTCTAATGAACTTATCCTCTGCAGCATGGGCAACTCCTGGTCTTCTTCATGGGTAACTCTCATGGGCGCATAGTATAGTATATAACGCATAGTTCTGACTACTATTCCAGAAAATAGTTTAAAAAATAACCTTGAATGAGTCCAAACTTTTGACTGGTACTTTATGTTGGGTGAGTGGAGGTGACTGAGACCAAACAAGGAAGGAAGGAAGGAAGGAAGGAAGGAAGGTAGGTAGGTAGGTAGGTGGGTAGGTAGGTAGGTAGGTAGGTAGGTAGGTAGGGTCGGGACAGACGGACAGACAGCTGTATATAGTACCTATGTTTAGTGAGTGGAGGTGGCTGAGACCACACATGGTCTGTTGTAGTACAGTGACAGGGCTGAGACCAGCGTGGCACGACGGATCTTCCACATACTGGGGACAGTAGAGAACACACAGGTTATACACATTACATATATACACTACCAGGTTATATATAAAAACACACAACACCAGGTTATATATATATATACACTACCAGGTTATATATACACTACCAGGTTATATATACACTACCAGGTTATATATATACACTACCAGGTTTTATACATACTACCAGGTTATATATACACAATACCAGGTTATATATATATATATACACAAAACAAGGTTATATATATACACTACCTGGTTATATATACACTACCAGGTTATATATATATACACTACCAGGTTATATATATATATATATATACACTACCGGGTTATATATACACACTACCAGGTTATATATATATAAACACACTACCAGGTTATATATATATGCACTACCAGGTTATATATATATATATATATATATATATATATATATATATATATATATATATATATATATATATATATATATATACACACTACCAGGTTATATATACACTACCAGGTTATATACATACACTACCAGGTTATATATACACTACCATGTTATATATATACACACTACCATGTTATATATACACTACCAGGTTATATATACACTACCAGGTTATATATACACTACCAGCTTATATATATACACTACCAGGTTTTATATATACACTACCAGGTTATATATATACTACCAGGTTATATATACACACTACCAGGTTATATATATACACTACCAGGTGAAATACACAATACCAGGTTATATACACACTACCAGGTTATATATATATATAAACACACTACCAGGTTATATATATACACTACCAGGTTATATATATAAATATACACACTACCAGGTTATATATACACTACCAGGTTATATATATACACTACCAGGTTATATATACACTACCAGGTTATATATATATATACACTACCATGTTATATATACACTACCAGGTTATATATACACTACCAGGTTATATATATACACAAAACAAGGTTATATATATACACTACCTGGTTATATATACAATACCAGGTTATATATATACACTACCAGGTTATATATATATACACTTCCAATTTATATATACACACTACCAGGTTATATATATATACAAAACACCAGGTTATATATATATACACACTACCAGGTTATATATACACTACCAGGTTATATACATACACTACCAGGTTATATATACACTACCATGTTATATATATACACACTACCAGGTTATATATATATACACACTACCAGGTTATATATACACTACCAGGTTATATATACACTACCAGGTTATATATATACACTACCAGGTTTTATATATACACTACCAGGTTATATATATACTACCAGGTTATATATACACACTACCAGGTTATATATATACACTACCAGGTGAAATACACAATACCAGGTTATATACACACTACCAGGTTATATATATATATAAACACACTACCAGGTTATATATATACACTACCAGGTTATATATATAAATATACACACTACCAGGTTATATATACACTACCAGGTTATATATATACACTACCAGGTTATATATACACTACAGGTTATATATACACTACCAGGTTATATATATATACACTACCATGTTATATATACACTACCAGGTTATATATACACTACCAGGTTATATATATACACAAAACAAGGTTATATATATACACTACCTGGTTATATATACAATACCAGGTTATATATATACACTACCAGGTTATATATATATACACTTCCAATTTATATATACACACTACCAGGTTATATATATATACAAAACACCAGGTTATATATCTACACCACCAGGTTATATATACACACTACCAGGTAATATATACACACTACCAGGTTATATATATACACTACCCGGTTATATATACACGACCAGGTTATATATATACACTACCAGGTTATATATACACTACCAGGTTATATATATACACAAAACAAGGTTATATATATACACTACCTGGTTATATATACACTACCAGGTTATATATATACACTACCAGGTTATATAAATATACACTTCCAATTTATATATACACACTACCAGGTTATATATATATACAAAACACCAGGTTATATATCTACACCACCAGGTTATATATACACACTACCAGGTAATATATACACACTACCAGGTTATATATATACACTACCAGGTTATATATACACGACCAGGTTATATATATACACTACCAGGTCATATATATATACAAAACAAGGTCATATAAATACACTACCTGGTTATATATACACTACCAGGTTATATATATACACTACCGGGTTATATATATACACTACCGGGTTATATATATACACTACCAGGTTATGTATACATACACAACCAGGTTACATATACACTAGCAGGTTATATATACACACTACCAGGTTATATACACACTACCAGGTTATATACACTCTACCAGGTTATATATATACACTACCAGGTTACATATACACTACCAGGTTATATATACACACTACCAGGTTATATACACACTACCAGGTTATATACATACACTACCAGGTGATATATACACACTACCAGGTTATATGTATATATACACTACCATGTTATATATATACTACCAGGTTATATATACACTACCAGGTTATATACACACTGCCAGGTTATATATATAGACACTACCAGGTTATATATATATAAACACACTACCAGGTTATATATATAAACTACCAGGTTAAATATATATACACACTACCAGGTTATATATACACTACCAGGTTATATATATACA
This sequence comes from Oncorhynchus tshawytscha, assembly GCF_018296145.1. Lineage (NCBI taxonomy): Eukaryota > Metazoa > Chordata > Actinopteri > Salmoniformes > Salmonidae > Oncorhynchus > Oncorhynchus tshawytscha. The sequence goes on along the minus strand of NW_024609073.1, from coordinate 13,088 downwards.
CACTACCAGGTTATATATATATATACAGTACCAGGTAATATATACACAATACCAGGTTATATATATACACACTACCAGGTTATATATATATATACACTACCAGGTAATATATACACACTACCAGGTTATATATATACACTACCAGGTTATATATATACACTACCAGGTTATATACATACTACCAGGTTATATATACACACTACCAGGTTATATATATACACAACACCAGGTTATAAATATATACACAACACCAGGTTATATATACACTACCAGGTTATATATACACTACCAGGTTATATATATAAAAACACACTTCCAGGTTATATACACACTACCAGGTTATATATATACTACCAGGTTATATATATACACTACCAGGTTATATATACACAATACCAGGTTATATATATACACTACCAGGTTATATATATGCACAACACCAGGTTATAAATATATACACTACCTGGTTATATATATACACTACCAGGTTATATATATACACTACCAGGTTATATATCTACACCACCAGGTTATATATACACACTACCAGGTAATATATATACACTACCAGGTTATATATATATATACACTACCAGGTAATATACATACACTTCCAGGTTATATACACACTACCAGGTTATATATATACACCACCAGGTTATATATATACACTACCAGGTTATATATACACTACCAGGTTATATATACACTACCAGGTTATATATATACACTACCAGGTTATATATATACACTACCAGGTTATATATACACTACCAGGTTATATATATACACTACCAGGTTATATATATACACTACCAGGTTATATATACACTACCAGGTTATATATATACACTACCAGGTTATATATACACACTACCAGGTTATATATATACACAATACCAGGTTATATATATATACACTACCTGGTTATATATATACACTACCAGGTTATATATACACTACCAGGTTATATACATACACTTCCAGGTTATATACATACTACCAGGTTATATATACACACTACCAGGTTATATATACACCACCAGGTTATATATATACACTACCAGGTAATATATATATACACAATATATATATATACACTACCAGGTTATATATACACACTACCAGGTTATATACACACACTACCAGGTTATATATATACACTACCAGGCTATATATACACTACCAGTTTATATACACACTAACCAGTTATATATATATATATACACTACCAGGTTATATATAAAAACACACAACACCAGGTTATATATACACACTACCAGGTTATATATATAGACTACCAGGTTATATATGCACTACCAGGTTATATATATACACTACCAGGTTATATATACACTACCAGGTTATATATACACTACCAGGTTATATATATACACTACCAGGTTATATATATATATACACTACCAGGTTATATATATACACACTACCAGGTTATATATACACACTACCAGGTTATATATATACACTACCAGGTTATATATACACCAGGTAATACCAGGTTATATATACACACTACCAGGTTATATATATACCAGGTAATATATACACACTACCAGGTTATATATATACACTACCAGGTTATATATACCAGGTTATATATACACTACACTAGGTTATATATATATACACCACACAGGTTATATATACACTACCAGGTTATATACATACACTACCAGGTTATATATATACACTACCAGGTTATATATATGCACTACACCAGGTTATATATACACACTACCAGGTTATATATATACACTACCAGGTTATATATATACACTACCAGGTTATATATACACTACCAGGTTATATATATACACACAGGTTATATATACTACTACAGGTTATATATATGCACAACACCAGGTTATAAATATATACACTACCTGGTTATATATATACACTACCAGGTTATATATACACTACCAGGTTATATATATACACAGGTTATATACACTACTACCAGGTTATATATACACACTACCAGGTTATATATATACACAACACCAGGTTATAAATATACACACTACCAGGTTATATATATACGCTACCAGGTTATATATATACACTACCAGGTTATATACATACACTTATATATATACACAGGTTATATATACACTACCAGGTTATATAAATACACTACCAGGTTATATATATAAAAACACACTACCAGGTTATATATACACACTACCAGGTTATATATATACTACCAGGTTATATATGCACTACCAGGTTATATATATACTACCAGGTTATATATGCACTACCAGGTTATGTATACACAACACCAGGTTACATATATACACTACCAGGTTATATATATATATACACTACCAGGTAATATATACACACTACCAGGTAATATATATACACTACCAGGTTATATATACACGACCAGGTTATATATATACACTACCAGGAATATATATATACATACACTACCAGGTTATATATATACACTACCAGGTTATATATATACTACCAGGTTATATATGCACTACCAGGTTATATATATGCACACTACCAGGTTATATATACACTACCAGGTTATATATATACAACACCAGGTTATAAATATATACACTACCTGGTTATATATATACACTACCAGGTTATATATATAAACTACCAGGTTATATATATAAACTACCAGGTTATATATATACACTACCAGGTTATATATACACACTACAAGGTAATATATACACACTACCAGGTTATATACATACTACCAGGTTATATATACCCACTACCAGGTTATATATATACACTACCAGGTTATATATATATATATATACACTACCAGGTTATATATATATACACACTACCAGGTTATATATACACTACCAGGTTATATACACACTACCAGGTTATATATATACACTACCAGGTTATATATATACACTACCAGGTTATATATATACACTACCTGGTTATATATATATACTACCAGGTTATATATATATATAGACTACCAGGTTATATATATATATATATACACCACCAGGTTATATACATACACTTCCAGGTTATATACACACTGCCAGGTTATATAAACACACTACCAGGTTATATTACACACTACCAGGTTACATATATACACTACCAGGTTATATACACACTACCAAGTTATATATACACTACCAGGTTATATATATATATATATATACTACCAGGTTATATATATACACAACACCAGGTTATATATACACTACCAGGTTATATATACATTACCAGGTTATAAATATATACACTACCAGGTTATATATACACTACCATGTTATATATGCACTACCAGGTTTTATATATATATATATATTGTAACAGTTCTCTAGGTGTGAAGGAGTCGGACCAAAATGCAGCGTGGCTATTGCAATCCATGTTTATTTAATAATAAACAAACACGAACTTTACAAAAACAATAAACGTAATGTGAAAACCTAAACAGCCTAAACTGGTGCGGGACCCACTGGACGTGGAACCCACTCAGTCAATGTCTTAGTCCCCTCTCCTCGCGTTCCTGGATAGTCCACCCTACCATGGCCTAGTAGTCCTCACCCAGAAACCCACTGGACTGAGGAGCAGATCGGGACTGAAGGACAGCTCGGGACTGAGGCAGCTCGGGACTGAGGGAAGCTCGGGAGTGAGAGAAAGCTCGGGAGTGAGAGAAAGCTCAGGAGTGAGAGGAAGCTCAGGAGTGAGAGGAAGCTCAGGAGTGAGAGGAAGCTCAGGAGTGAGAGGAAGCTCAGGAGTGAGAGGAAGCTCAGGCAGGTTGATGCATCTACCAGATCCTGGCTGGCTGGCGGATCCTGGCTGACTGGTGGATCCTGGCTGACTGGCGGATCCTGGCTGACTGGCGGATCCTGGCCGACTGGCGGATCCTGGCCGACTGGCGGATCCTGGCCGACTGGCAGTTCTGGCAGATCCCGGCTGACTGGCGGATCTGGAAGAGTCTGGTTGACTAGCAGATCTGGAAGAGTCTGGATGACTGGCAGATCTGGAAGAGTCTGGCTGACTGGCAGATCTGGAAGAGTCTGGCTGACTGGCAGATCTGGAAGAGTCTGGCTGACTGGCAGATCTGGAAGAGTCTGGCTGACTGGCAGATCTGGAAGAGTCTGGCTGACTGGCAGATCTGGAAGAGTCTGGCTGACTGGCAGATCTGGAAGAGTCTGGCTGACTGGCAGATCTGGAAGAGTCTGGCCGACTGGCGGATCCTGGCAGACTGAAAGATCTGGCTGCTCCATGCTGACTGGCGGCTCTGGCTGATCCACGCTGACTGGCGGCTCTGGCTGCTCCATGTAGGCTGACAGCTCTGGCGGCTTCTTACAGACTGGCAGCTCTGGCGGCTCCGTGCAGACTGGCAGCTCCTTGCAGACTGGCAGCTCCTTACAGACTGGTAGCTCCTTGCAGACTGACAGCTCCTTGCAGACTGACAGCTCCGTGCAGACTGGCAGCTCCTTGCAGACTGGCAGCTCCTTGCAGACTGACAGCTCTGGCTGCTCCATGCAGACTGACAGCTCTGGCTGCTCCATGCAGGCTGGCAGCTCTGGCTTCTCCATGCAGGCTGGCAGCTCTGGCTGCTCTATGCAGGCTGGCAGCTCTGGCTGCGCTGAACAGGCGGGAGACTCCGGCAGCGCAGGAGAGGAGAGAGGCTCTGGCTGCGCTGAACAGGCGGGAGACTCCGGCAGCGCTGTAGAGGAGAAAGGCTCTGGCTGCGCTGAACAGGCAGGAGACTCCAGCAGCGCTGTAGAGGAGAAAGGCTCCGGCAGCGCTGAACAGACGTGAGACTCCGGCAGCGCAGGAGAGGAGAAAGGCTCCGGCAGCACTGGAGAGGCGAGGCGCACTGTAGGCCTGATGCGTGGTGCTGGTACTGTTGGTACTGAACCAAGAACACGCACAGGAAGCCTGGTGCGGGGAGCTGCTACCGGAGGGCTGGAGTGTGGAGGTGGCACAGGATGGGCTAGACCGTGAAGGCGTACTGGAGATCTTGAGAGCAGTGCTGGCACAGGACGTGCAAGGCTAGGGATATGCACAGGAGGCCTGGTGCGTGAGGCTGGCACCAACTTCACCAGCCGACTAACACGCACCTCAGGACGAGTATGGAGCGCTAACCCAGGTGCCATCAAATCCCCGACACGTTCCGTCGGGCGAATTCCATACAAAAAGCACCAACACAGCAACTCCCTCATTTCTCTCTCCTCCAATTTCCCCATTAACTCCTTCACAGTCTCTGTTTCGCTCACCTCCAACACCGGCTCTGGTTCTGGTCTCCTCCTTGGCTCCTCACGATAAACAGGGAGAGTTGGCTCAGGTCTGACTCCTGACTCTTTCACACTCTCCCTGAGCCCCCCCCCCAATACATTTTTGGGGTTGACTCTCAGGCTTCCTTCCGAGTCGCCGTGCTGCCTCCTCATACCGGCGCCTCTCCGCTTTCGCCGCCTCCAGTTCTTCTTTGGGGCGGCGATATTCTCCAGGCTGAGCCCAGGGTCCTTCTCCATTTAGGATTTCCTCCCATGTCCAGAAATCCTTATAGCGCATCTCCTCTTTGGGCTGCTCCTGCATGTTGACACGCTGCTTGGTCCATTGGTGGTGGGTGATTCTGTAACGGTTCTCTAGGTGTGAAGGAGAGTCAGACCAAAATGCAGCGTGGCTATATATATATACACTACCATGGTATATATACACTACCAGGTTATATACACACTACCAGGTTATATATACACACTACCAGGTTACATATACACACACTACCAGGTTATATATATATACACACTACCAGGTGAAATACACAATACCAGGTTATGTACACACTACCAGGTTATATATACACTACCAGGGCGTGACATATATACACTACCAGGTTATATATATACACTACCAGGTTATATATACATTACCAGGTTATATATATACACAACCAGGTTATATATATACACTACCAGGTTATATATACACACTACCAGGTTATATATACACACACTACCAGGTTATATATATACACTACCAGATTATATATACACTACCAGGTTATATATATACACTACCAGGTTATATATATACTACCAGATTATATATGCACTACCAGGTTATATATATGCACACTACCAGGTTATATAAACACACTACCAGGTAATATATACACACTACCAGGTTATATATATACACTACCAGGTTATATATACATTACCAGGTTATATATATACACTACCAGGTTATATATATATACACTACCAGGTAATATATACACACTACCAGGTTATATATATACACTACCAGGTTATATATACACTACCAGGTTATATATACACTACCAGGTTATATATACACACTACCAGGTTATATATACACACTACCAGGTTATATATATACACTACCAGGTTATATATACACTACCAGGTTATATATACACTACCAGGTTATATATATACACTACCAGGTTATATATATACACTACCAGGTTATATATACACACTACCAGGTTATATACACACACTACCAGGTTATATATATACACTACCAGGTTATATATATACACTACCAGGTTATATATACACTACCAGGTTATATATACACTACCAGGTTATATATATACACTACCAGGTTATATATATACACTACCAGGTTATATATATACTACCAGGTTATATATACCCACTACCAGGTTATATATATATACACTACCAGGTGAAATACACAATACCAGGTTATATACACACTACCAGGTTATATATATATAAACACACTACCAGGTTACCAGGTAATATATATAAATATACACACTACCAGGTTATATATACACTACCAGGTTATATATACACTACCAGGTTATATATACGCACACCAGGTTATATATACACTACCAGGTTATATATATACACTACCAGGTTTTATACATACTACCAGGTTATATATACACACTACCAGGTTATATATATATACACAAAACAAGGTTATATATATACACTACCTGGTTATATATACACTACCAGGTTATATATATATATACACTACCAGGTTATATATATATACACTACCGGGTTATATATACACACTACCAGGTTATATATATATATATACAGTATCAGGTTATATATATATACACTACCAGGTTATATATATACACTACCAGGTTATATATATACACTTCAGGTTACATATACACTACCAGGTGATATATACACACTACCAGGTTATATACATACACTACCAGGTGATATATACACACTACCAGGTTATATATATATATACACTACCATGGTATATATACACTACCAGGTTATATACACACTACCAGGTTATATATACACACTACCAGGTTACATATACACACACTACCAGGTTATATATATATACACTACCAGGTTATATATACACTACCAGGTTATATATATATACACTACCAGGTGAAATATACAATACCAGGTTATATACACACTACCAGGTTATATATATACACTACCAGGTTATATATACACTACCAGGTTATATATATGCACTTCCAGGTTATATACATACTACCAGGTTATATATACACACTACGAGGTTATATACACACTACCAGGTTATATACATACACTACCAGGTGATATACACACACTACCAGGTTATATACATACACTACCAGGTTATATATATATACACTACCATGGTATATATACACTACCAGGTTATATACACACTACCAGGTTATATATACACACTACCAGGTTACATATACACACACTACCAGGTTATATATATATATATATACACTACCAGGTTATATATCTATAAACACACTACCAGGTTATATGTATATACACTACCAGGTTATATATACACACTACCAGGTTATATATATATATACACTACCAGGTTATATATACACATTACCAGGTATATATATATATATACACTACCAGGTTTTATACATACTACCAGGTTATATATACACACTACCAGGTTATATATATATACACAAAACAAGGTTATATATATACACTACCTGGTTATATATACACTACCAGGTTATATATATATATACACTACCAGGTTATATATATACACTACCAGGTTACATATACACACTACCAGGTTACATATATACACTACCAGGTTACATATATACACTACCAGGTTATATACACACTACAAGTTATATATACACTACCAGGTTATATATATATATATATATACCAGGTTATATATATATACACAACACCAGGTTATATATATACACTACCAGGTTATATATACATTACCAGGTTATAAATATATACACTACCAGGTTATATATATATACACACTACCAGGTTATATATACACTACCAGGTTATATACACACTACCAGGTTATATATATACACTACCAGGTTATATATATACACTACCAGGTTACATATACAATACCAGGTTATATATACACACTACCAGGTTATATATACACTACCAGGTTATATATATATACACTACCTGGTTATATATATACACTACCAGGTTATATATATGCACTACCAGGTTATATATATACACTACCAGGTTATATATACACTACCAGGTTATATATACACTACCAGGTTATATATATATATACACACTACCAGGTTATATATATACACTACCAGAATATATATACACTACCAGGTTATATATATAAACTACCAGGTTATATATAAACTACCAGGTTATATATACACACTACCAGGTTATATATACACACTACCAGGATATATATACACTACCAGGTTATATATACACTACCATGTTATATATGCACTACCAGGTTTTATATATATATATATATTGTAACAGTTCTCTAGGTGTGAAGGAGTCGGACCAAATGCAGCGTGGCTATTGCAATCCATGTTTATTTAATAATAAACAAACACGAACTTTACAAAAACAATAAACGTAATGTGAAAACCGAAACAGCCTAAACTGGTGCAAACTAACACAGAGGACACTAAGGACAATCACCCACGACAAACTCAAAGAATATGGCTGCCTAAATATGGTTCCCAATCAGAGACAATGATAAACACCTGCCTCTGATTGAGAACCACTCCAGACAGCCATAGACTTTGCTAGATAACCCCACTAGCTACAATCCCAATACATACACACCAAAACCCCAAGACAAAACACACCACAATACAAAAACCCCATGCCACACCCTGGCCTGACCAAATACATGAAGAAAAACACAAAATACTTTGACCAGGGCGTGACAGAACCCCCCCTAAGGTGCGGACTCCCGAACGCACCTCAAAACAATAGGGAGGGTCCGGGTGGGCGTCTGTCCATGGTGGCGGCTCCGGCGCGGGACGTGGAACCCACTCAGTCAATGTTCCTGGATAGTCCACCCTCGCCGCCGACCATGGCCTAGTAGTCCTCACCCAGAAACCCACTGGACTGAGGAGCAGATCGGGACTGAAGGACAGCTCGGGACTGAGGCAGCTCGGGACTGAGGGGAAGCTCGGGAGTGAGAGAAAGCTCAGGAGTGAGAGGAAGCTCAGGAGTGAGAGGAAGCTCAGGAGTGAGAGGAAGCTCAGGAGTGAGCTCAGGGTGAGAGCTCAGGAGTGAGAGGAAGCTCAGGAGTGTCTGGAAGAGTCTAGCTGACTGGCAGATCTGGAAGAGTCTGGTTGACTGGCAGATCTGGAAGAGTCTGGTTGACTGGCAGATCTGGAAGAGTCTGGTTGACTAGCAGATCTGGAAAAGTCTGGCTGACTGGCAGATCTGGAAGAGTCTGGCTGACTGGCAGATCTGGAAGGGTCTGGCTGACTGGCAGATCGGGAAGAGTCTGGCGGATCCTGGCAGACTGAAAGATCTGGCTGCTCCATGCTGACTGGCGGCTCTGGCTGCTCCACGCTGATTGGCGGCTCTGGCTGTTCCATGTAGGCTGACAGCTCTGGCGGCTTCTTACAGACTGGCGCTCGTGCTCTGGCGGCTCCTTGCAGACTGGCAGCTCCTTGCAGACTGGGCAGCTCCTTACAGACTGGTAGCTCCTTGCAGACTGACAGCTCCTTGCAGACTGTGCAGCTCCGCTCCCGTGCAGACTGGCAGCTCCTTGCAGACTGGCAGCTCCCTTGCAGACTGACAGCTCTGGCTGCTCCATGCAGACTGACATCTCTGTCTGCTCCATGCAGGCTGGCAGCTCTGGCTGCTCCATGCAGGCTGGCAGCTCTGGCTGGGCCCATGCAGGCTGGCAGCTCTGGCTGCGCTGAACAGGCGGGAGACTCCGGCAGCGCAGGGGAGAGGAGCAGAGGCTCTGGCTGCGCTGAACAGGCGGGAGACTCCAGCAGCGCTGTAGAGGAGAAAGGCTCTGGCTGCGCTGAACAGGCAGGAGACTCCAGCAGCGCTGTAGAGGAGAAAGGCTCTCCGGCAGCGCTGAACAGACGGGAGACTCCAGCAGCGCAGGAGAGGAGAAAGGCTCCGGCAGCACTGGAGAGGCGGCGCACTGTAGGCCTGATGCGTGGTGCTGGTACTGTTGGTACTGAACCGAGAACACGCACAGGAAGCCTGGTGCGGGAGCTGCTACCGGAGGGCTGGAGTGTGGAGGTGGCACAGGATGGGCTAGACCGTGAAGGCGTACTGGAGATCTTGAGAGCAGTGCTGGCACAGGACGTGCAAGGCTAGGGATATGCACAGGAGGCCTGGTGCGTGAGGCTGGCACCAACTTCACCAGCCGACTAACACGCACCTCAGGACAGTATGGAGCGCTAACCCAGGTGCCATCAAATCCCGACACGTTCCGTCGGGCGAATTCCATGCAAAAAGCACCAACACAGCAACTCCCTCATTTCTCTCTCCTCCAATTTCCCCATTAACTCCTTCACAGTCTCTGTTTCGCTCACCTCCAACACCGGCTCTGGTTCTGGTCTCCTCCTTGGCTCCTCACGATAAACAGGGAGAGTTGGCTCAGTCTGACTCCTGACTCTTTCACACTCTCCCTGAGCCCCCAATACATTTTTGGGGCTGACTCTCAAGGCTTCCTTCCGAGTCGCCGTGCTGCCTCCTCATACTGCGCCTCTCCGCTTTACCCCGCCTCCAGTTCTTCTTTGGGGCGGCGATATTCTCCAGGCTGAGCCCAGGGTCCTTCTCCATTTAGGATTTCCTCCCATGTCCAGAGAATCCCTTATAGCGCATCTCCTCTTTGGGCTGCTCCCTGCCTGTTGACACGCTGCTTGGTCCGTTGGTGGTGGGTGATTCTAACGGTTCTCTAGGTGTGAAGGAGAGTCAGACCAAACTGCAGCGTGGCTATTGCAATCCATGTTTATTTAATAATAAACAAACACAAACTTTACAAAAACAATAAACGTAATGTGAAAACCGAAACAGCCTAAACTGGTGCAAACTAACACAGAGTACAAGGACACTAAGGACAATCACCCACGACAAACTCAAAGAATATGGCTGCCTAAATATGGTTCCCAATCAGAGACAACGATAAACACCTGCCTCTGATTGAGAACCACTCCAGACAGCCATAGACTTTGCTAGATAACCCCACTAGCTACAATCCCAATACATACACACCAAAACCCCAAGACAAAAACACACCACAATACAAAACCCCATGCCACACCCTGGCCTGACCCAATACATGAAGAAAAACACAAAATACTTAGACCAGGGCGTGACATATATACACTACCAGGTTATATATACACTACCAGGTTATATATATACACTACCAGGTTATGTACACACTACCAGGTTATATATACACTACCAGGTTATATATATACACTACCAGGTTATATATATTATTAATTCACCAGGTTATATATACACTACCAGGTTATATATATACACTACCAGGTTATATATATACACTACCAGGTTATATATACACACTACCAGGTTATATATACACACTACCAGGTTATATATACACTACCAGGTTATATACATACACTACCAGGTTATATATACACTACCAGGTTATATACACACTACCAGGTTATATATATACATCTACCAGGTTACATATACACTACCAGGTTATATACACACTACCAGGTTATATACACACTACCAGGCTATACATACACTACCAGGTTATATATATACACTACCAGGTTATATATATACACTACCAGGTTATATATACACACTACCAGGTTATATACACACTACCAGGTTATATACATACACTACCAGGTTATATATATACACTACCAGGTTATATACATACACTACCAGGTTATATATACATACACTACCAGGTTATATACATACACTACCAGGTTATATATATATACACTACCAGGTTATATATACACACTACCAGGTTATATATATATACACTACCATGGTATATATACACTACCAGGTTATATACACACTACCAGGTTATATATACACTACCAGGTTATATATACACACTACCAGGTTATATATATACACTACCAGGTTATATACATACACTACCAGGTTATATATACACTACCAGGTTATATATATACACTACCAGGTTATATATATACACTACCAGGTTATATATACACACTACCAGGTTATATATATACACTACCATGTTATATATACACTATATATATACACTACAGGTTTATATATACACACTACCAGGTTATATATATAAACACACTACCAGGTTATATATATATGCACTACCAGGTTATATATATATATATATATATATATTATATATATACACACTACCAGGTTATATATACACTACCAGGTTATATATACACTACCAGGTTATATATACACACTACCAGGTTATATATATACACTACCAGGTTATATATACACACTACCAGGTTATATATACACTACCAGGTTATAAATATACACTACCTGGTTATATATACACTACCAGGTTATATATACACTACCATGTTATAAATATACACTACCATGTTATAAATATACACTACCAGGTTATATATACACTACCAGGTTATATATATACCTACCTACCTGTTGTAGGTGAACAGTTTGTCTCTCTCGGTGCAGTAGTGTCTATCTACCTGTTGTAGGTGAACAGTTTGTCTCTCTCGGTGCAGTAGGATCTACCTACCTGTTGTAGGTGAACAGTTTGTCTCTCTCGGTGCAGTAGCATCT